>NW_020173132.1:74559-75280 GCF_003031525.2 Neophocaena asiaeorientalis asiaeorientalis | reverse complement strand
TCGGGTGATGGTTCTGTTCAGCTACCTGCCCCAGGAGCCGCTGGAAGAACACCTCGGTCCTGGGTGACCCTGCACAGGGTGCGCAGGCGGGCACAGTGCACACACGTGTGCCAGGGCCCAAAGGCAACGTGGAGAGGGTGTAACATTGGTGTAAAGTTACGTGCTCTCCTTGAAGCATGAGCTTCAGGTGCCCAACTGGACGCCAACAGCTTTGGCTTCACGATAAAAATCAGTAAAAATAATAGAATCGATGTACACAAACTTAGTTTACGTATCTGCGGCTCTATTTTTTTTTTTGAATTTTATTTTATTTATTTTTTTATACAGCAGGTTCCTATTAGCTCTCCGTTTTATACATATTACTGTATACATGTCAATCCCAATCCCCCAGTTCATCCTTTTAGATCCTCTGCCCATTTTTGGATTGGGTTGTTTGTTTTTTTAATATTGAGCTGCATGAGCTGTTTGTATATTTTGGAGATTAATCCTTTGTTCATCCTTTGTTCATTGAATCATTTGCAAATATTTTCTCCCCTTCTGAGGAAGGGGAGAAAATATTTCGTCTTCTTTGTAGCTTCCTTTGCTTTGCAAAAGCGTTTAAGTTTCATTAGGTCCCATTTGTTTATTTCTGTTGTTATTTCCATTACTCCGGGAGGTAGATCAAAAAAGATCTTGCTGTGATTTATGTCAAAGTGTGTTCTTCCTATGTTTTCCTCTAAGA
>NW_020173132.1:71080-72555 GCF_003031525.2 Neophocaena asiaeorientalis asiaeorientalis | reverse complement strand
TGTTCTAATTTCATTGTTTTACATGTAGCTGGTACTCCAATACAGAATAAAAAGTTGAAGAGGCTGTCTTTTCTCCATTGTATGTGCTTGCCTCCTTTGTCATAGATTAGTTGACCATAGGTGTGTGGGTTTATCTCTGGGCTTTATATCCTGTTCCATTGATCTATATTTCTGTTTTCGTGCCAGTGCCATATTGTCTTGATTACCGTAGCTTTGTATTAGAGTCTGAAGTCACGGAGTCTGATTCCTCCAGCTCCGTTTTTTTCCATCAAGACTGCTTTGGCTATTCGGGGTCTTTTGTGTCTCCATACAAATTTTAAGATTTTTTGTTCTAGTTCTGTAAAAAATGCCGTTAGTAATTTGATAGGGATTGCATTGAATCTGTAGATTGCTTTGGGTAGTATAGTCATTTTCACAATATTGATTCTTCTAATCCAAGAACATGGTATATCTCTCCATCTGTTTGTATCATTTTTAATTTCTATCATCAGTGTCTTATAGTTTTCTGCATACAGGTCTTATGTCTCCCTAGGGAGGTTTATTGCTAGGTATTCTATTCTTTTTGTTGCAGTGGTGAATGGGATTGTTTCCTTAATTTCTCTTTCTGATTTTTCGTTGTTAGTGTATAGGAATGCAAGAGATTTCTGTGCATTAATTTTGCATCCTGCAACATTACCAGATTCATTGATGAGCTCTAGTAGTTTTCTGGCGGCATCTTTAGGATTCTCTACGTATAGTATCATCTGCACACGGTGACAGCTTTACTTCTTCTTTTCCAATTTGTATTCCTTTTATTTATTTTTCTTCTCTGATTGCTGTGGCTAGGACTTCCAAAAGTATGTTGAATAATAGTGGTGAGACAGGACATCCTTGTCTCGTTCCTGATCTTAGAGGAAATGCTTTCAGTTTTTCACCATTGAGAATGATGTTGGCTGTGGGTTTGTCCTATATGGCCTTTATTATGTTGAGGTAGGTTCCCTCTGTGCTCACTTTCTGGAGAATTTTTATCATAAATGGCTGTTGAATTTTCTCAACAGCCTTTTCTGTGTCTGTTGAGATGATCATGTTTGTTATTCTTCGATTTGTTAATATGGTGTATTACATTGATTGATTTGTGTATGTTGAATCCTTGCATCCCTGGCATAAATCTCATTTGATCATAGTGTATGATCCTGTTAATGTGTTGTTGGGTTCTGTTTGGTACTATTTTGTTGAGGATGTTTGCCATCTATATTCATTAGTGATATTGGTCGGTAATTTTCTTTTTTTATAGTATCTTTGTCTGGTTTTGGTATCAGGGTGATGGTGGCCTCATAGAATGAGTTTGGGAGTGTTCCTTCCTCTGCCATTTTTTGGAAGAGTTTGAGAAGGATGAGTGTTAGGTCTTCTCTAAATGTTCGATTGAATTCATCTGTGAAGCCTTATGGTCCTGGACTTTTGTTTGTTGGAAGATTTTTTTTTTTTTTTTTTTTTTT
>NW_020173132.1:64662-69631 GCF_003031525.2 Neophocaena asiaeorientalis asiaeorientalis | reverse complement strand
TGGATCTTCCCTGACCGGGGCACGAACCCGTGTCCCCTGCATCGGCAGGTGGGCTCTCAACCACTGCACCACCATGGAAGCCCATCTCTCAGGCTCTTTTATACATTAATTTTTTTTTTTGGCCACGCAGCTTGCAGGATCTTTGTTTCCCGAGCAGGGATTGAACCTGGGCCTCTTTGGCAGTGAAAGCACGGAGTCCTAAACAGTGGAGGCCAGGGAATTCCCTCTTTTATACATTAATTTCTGAGTTACATTCTTGGATGTGAGGGATTCCTCACAGCATGTTGTTGATTTTGCTCACTCTGCAACTGTGTGAAGTTTAGTTTCCCTTCGATTTCGCTGAGTATGGGAAGAGGAGCATACGGGGGCTCTTCGTTTAAAAAATTCTCCGGTGGCCAGACAGGACCTCCTACGTCATGTGCTCTGCGCTGCGTCTCTGAGCACGGAGTGTTGACCTGGAACAGTCCATCAAGGGAGGATGCTCTCAAGGTCATTCAGTAGTCAAGGAAAAAGAAGACAACTTCCTGGGATTTGGCGTGGTTGAATCTGGAGGGTTTTACTTTCCACATGCGTGTGTATATGGTTGAGCTGTTTTTACCCCCAGCGATGTGAGTTTTTTTTTAACATAGTCAGTGGCGTCACATTGAAGCTGGTGTAGACAGGACAGGGTGCGTCTGCATGCTTGGGCTGAGCCCAGGAGCAGTCAGCACGTAAGACACGTAGGGATGCCCCTGGTTCCTGTGCGCTGAGCGCGGGGTTTTGTGAACAGTTCTGGTTTGGATAACAGTTTACGTTAAATAGGCGTTTTAATTTTTAACTGTACAAACCATTATGAAGGGAAAGCATCTCAGGACTTCCCTGGCGGTCCCGTATTTAGGACTTGGCACTCTCACTTCTAGGGCTCTGAGTTTGATCCCTAGTCGGGGAAGTAAGATCCCGCAGGCCACGCAAAAAAAGAAAAAGAAAAATTTTTTTTTAAAGAAGGGAAAGCATCTGTTTGTCACCAGATGCTCTTTTTATTCCTGACGAGTTGCTCTTTGTTCATCAGAGTTGGTGCCACGCTGGGGAGCAGACCACAGCCGTTTACAACAGATTCCTCTTACAGGATAGCCCTCCGTTGTCAAAACTTGGCGTCAAAAGTTTGTAACCGCTGTTCTTGCTGGGCGCCTCCCCTTTCCAAATGCTCCATCTTGGTTTCTGCCCTGATCTCAGATCTTCACCCTTACTGTGTGCTCAGTTTTTAATAAAGTTTCTTAGTGTTTTCTGAATTGCGTTAATAATTAGTCCAAATGAGATACTGTCAGAAAAAAAGGTTCCGTATTAAACTAAGCGACAGCGCCGTGGCCTGGACCCCTCTCCCCGAGGTGCCCGGTGCCCCGTTGACCCCCGGGCTGGCTCTGGTGGCCCTCCCTGTGGTCACCCCGGTCCAGCTCCTTGTGGACCCGCTTCTGTCACCTGGCCTCCCACCGGGTCCTCCCTCCCTCCCCCTCTGCCGTCCCCACTGTAGAAGCTGATTTTTGCAGGAATCATGACCTCAGTTTGCTCTACGTGTGTCCCTGGCCCCCAGAGCCGAGCAGGGCCCTGACCAGTGGGTCTGCGGGGGTGTGGGCAAGCTCTTGGGGGCTCTGCTCAGCATCCTGGGGTCCTCTTCACTCCCCCCGGCCTCCCTTGGCCAGTCCCTCCATGATCCGCCGCCCTGCAGGGTGGTCTCTGTCAACTGCCCCAGAGCCCCTCCTGCAGGCCCTGGTTTTCCCCATAATCCTGGGAGACCTGTGCCTTTAGTTCCCACATTTTGCACTTTACGGAGGAGGAGGTGGAAGCACGAGCCATTTGCTAACTGGCCCAGTCTTTCTGTAAAGTGCGATGCTGGCCTCTTCACCCTTTTTGCTGTGATGCCCGCCTGCATCCCCACACCTCCCACCCGTGACCCTGCCCGCCTGCATCCTCACACCTCCCACCTGAAAGTGTATTGTGTGCGTTCTTCTCTAACTTGCTCTTTTTTAACCTTGACATTATATCTTTGAAATTCACCTTTGGTGATACGCATCCTTCTTTTCCACTGTTGGACGGTGTTCGTTTCTCACTTATCTTTACCCACAGCCCTGTGAGGGAGGAAGAAGTAAACTAGGCAGCACGTGGCTTCAGTCCACCAGTCAGGCCTGCACCCTGCAGCCCAGCCAGACCAGGACAGAAGAGGAGGGCGGAGTGGGCAGGATTCACGTTTGCTCAGGGCGGGCGGGGCACTGATGCAGAATAAACTGGCAGCGGAGGACCAGAGGGCTGAGTTGAGGAAAGGATGCAGAAGTCTGTTCTTCCTGAAACCCTCTTGATGGTCTCACGTGGTGGTGGGTATTGTTACACCTGTTCATGACACGTGCTGGGAAGCTTGCGCAAAGTCACAGACCTAACACGGTGGAAACCCAGGTCTGGGTATAAACAGTGCCACGTATTTGTTGCTGCTTCCCCGGCCTTGGCCCTCATCTCACCCTGGCGGGTGCGCCCTGGGTGTACGGACTTTCTCTGGGGACTGGTTCCCGTCAGCGTCACTGGTCCCACACCCAGCGGGACAGGCGTGGCCATCAGGGTGGGTGGTGCTGGGCTGGGGGGGATGGGTGTGCGTGCCTGGCCCCGGCCCTGACCCTGACCGTGACCCTGACCGCGCTGTGTGCTTGCCCACAGGGGATTTCCCAAGAAGGCCAGCAGAACTGCCCGCATCGCCTCGGACGAGGAGATCCAGGGCTCGAAGGATGCCGTCATCCAGGACCTGGAGCGGAAGTTGCGCTTCAAGGAGGACCTGCTGAACAACGGGCAGCCGGTACAGGGCGGGGTGTGCTGGGGTGGGCGGGGTCTGGAGCTGCCCCCGAGCCCTTCCCCCTCCCCCAGGCCTAGGGTCCCGAGTCGCACGTCCTCACCGCTGGCCCGGTACCCCGAGCCCCCACGTTCCACTGCGTGTTGAGGCTTGGGTCCGGGAAGTGGGGAGGGGAGAAGGCTGCTTTCTGCTGCCTCCTGTCATGGACCATTCCTGGGGCATCACAGCAGGTTGGAGGGAAGGGAGGGAGGAAGGACTGAGGGTGAGGCCGGGGGTAGGGCAGTGAGGACCTGCGACCTTACAGAGAAAAAGGAACAAATCCCGCTGGAGGGGTAGGCGTGGGGAGAGCCATGCCCCCCGGTGACCTGTCTGCCAGAAGCAGTGAATCGGAATTAAAGTTCCAGAAGCAGAATTTGGATTCCAGGCCCTGCAATGCTTCTGCAGAAAAAGTATCTTTCCTTAGGAGACCATGGCTGGAGTCTAGAGTCTTAGGAGACACGGATTCCGTCACCTGAAAGAGGAGGCTTGCTTCCCATCCTCGTTCTGGTCTGTCAGGGCAGGACAGCTCAGCTCAAGGAGAAAATAGTAATTCTGTTTCAAGGCTGCAGAATTGTGAAGTCGACCAGAGTAGCTCTGGTGACAGTGTGGACAGATGTTTCCTCCAGTGGACCTAGTGTTTCCTTGCCAGTCTTTTTTGTTCGGTTTTGGGGGTTACTGACCCTTTTCTTATCACATCAGAGTACTTCAAGGGGACAGGAAAAGCAAGTCTAGCAAAGGAGATCTCAGGTAGGGGAAAGGAGCCTTTTGTGCTTTATTATGGGGAAATTTGCGCAGCTCTTAAGTAGAAGCAGAAAAGGGCCTCTTTGTATAAAATCTCCCTCACACACCTTTTTCAGGAGAGAGAGTCTCTGTACTAATTAAGTTTTCTAGGAATTGTAATTATCAAGCGTTGATGGATAAAAGTGTGAGCACAGGCTGCATCTGACCGGGAAGATGGTGACTAGAGGAGGGTGCTGGATGCTGGTTTTAATTCTCAGGATCCTGACCTGAGCTCAGGAAGGTTAAAATGCTAATGAGTTCCTGTGTTGGTTAGTGATTTCGAAGAGAAGATTTCCACCCAGGGAGAATATATTCTCCCTGAAATAAGTGGTTGCACGTGTAAGTGTACATGTTCTGGAGGTTTGCCCTGGCTCTGTCAACCAGAGCCTTTGATAGATTAAAACAAATACTTAAGGGAACTTCTTCAATCCAGGTAAAGGCATCTCTCCAGGTTTTTTTCTTTTTCTTCTTTTGGTTGGTTGTTTAAATATTCCTTATGGACTAACTCTTGGTTAAAAAGTAAGACTTCTATAAGCCCTTACGTTATACTATGTGTATTTATTTTTGTTATCTATATATCATGTGTCTCGCGTATAAATATATATTTCTGGTATTTGTCTGTTTAGCAGTGAATGACATTTCCAGTATTTTCCATAGATTTCCACATTTGAGAGTTTAAAAAAGACAAGAAAAGTAAGGTTTCCTTTCTTAGAAAATGAGACCCTGAAATAGCCTTTTCCTGATGTTGCATATCATTCCGTACTTGCTTCTGGCTTCTTAGAGCTCGTCTGTCCAAACAGCGTAGTAGTTTAGAGACAAAACTATGAAGTGAATTTGCTTCCTGGCGGGAGCAGGTACATGTGGTGGAGGCCTGGGTGTCAGGCGATGCTTCTGCTCCAAAGGAACGGGGTGACATCGCTCCAGTCCTCGCTGGGACGCTGCTGTAGTCGTCCCTGCAGACGTTAGGAAGGCTTTTGAAGAGAGCAGGTATTTAAAACTCTCTCTGAAAACTGAATTCATGATTTTTTAACACACGTGAGAAGATTAAACAGCACCTACTGCACGAGACATTGCATGCAGCAGACGCGGCCCCCGCCTCTTCTCATCCTCGGCCCCTTCTTTACAAAATGAAATAACTGGAACTTCAGGTCTTCTGTCGTCTGGCACTTGTCTTATTTCTCTTCCCGGTCTCCGCTGGGACTGGAACCAGCAATTGCTGGAAGTCAGCAGTTTACCCAACATATTTTCCTGATGAGATCGTTTCCAGTAGAATTTGTGTCTAGATTCACAAGTTTGGAAGTTTATCTGAAATAACTTGTGCAGGATTTTGGGGGGGGGGGG
>NW_020173132.1:33669-64525 GCF_003031525.2 Neophocaena asiaeorientalis asiaeorientalis | reverse complement strand
TTGGATTCTGCCATGCTAGTTACTCTCTGTCTTGAATCAAATGCTTGTTTTTAAAATGCCCCCGATGGGCCGATGGTCATATTAGAGCCAGCGCTCAAGAGCGGCCATCCGCCCAGCAGACAGAACACGAACGTGGACATTTCTCTCGTGTTTGGCCCAAAGCGCCAGCCGGTCGATGCAGAAGCCTCACCGCCCTCTTTGCAGACAGTCTCCGCAAGTAGGCTCGTGAGTCGTGGGTATCAGCTCAGCAGGCATCTGTCACGGCCCCTCTGCCGAGTCCACATGTGTAGTCATCCTTTGTGGGTTATTGCATGTGCTTGTGTTCACCTCGGATACCCAGCCCCTGGGAAGTGCTGTCAAAGCAGAGAGGACCGTCACTGCCCGCTGGCCTGAAACTCCCTCATCAGGCAGTTCTGAAGCCTGTGGATGGCTATGAAAATAACATTTCCTGTAAAAAGAACATTTTGCTGTTTCAATATCTTTTGTCTTTGGGTTTATCGTCAGGGGTAAATATATGACTCGTACTTTTAAGTGACTTCTCCCCTGTTGCTCAGTCTGTGCTCTGTCAGTTGGTGGCTCTCAGGATGGGTCACCCCACCTCCCAACCCAGGGTCAGGACCAGAAGGGCCGGTGAGAGCAGCTGAACAAGGGGAGGAGAGGACTCCTGTGCGTACAGGCGTCAAGGCGGAGAGGGAGCAGCTACAGAGAACGGCCAGCGTGTTTGCTTTTTCAACTCTTTTTCTTAAGGTGTGGTAGCATTGTGATTTTTCTGATTTCTGTGACTTGCTTTGTCTAGAGGTTGACGTACGAGGAAAGGATGGCTCGGCGGCTGCTGGGTGCCGACAGCGCGACCGTCTTCAACGTCCAGGAGCCTGAAGAGGAGGCGGCCAGCCAGGTACCCCATTCCTCCTGGCTCCCCAGGGAAGCAGATTACCCTGTCCCCTCTCCCTGCCCTCCTTACGGACAGTCTTGGGGTCAGCTCTGTGGAGAGCAGAGGGCGGGTCAGAGGAAGGACACTGTCATCAAGTCAGCCTCCCAGCCAGCGTTTATTGAGCACATACTGTGCTGAGTGAGTGATGGGATTTATTTCAGTTGGTGACACCTGTTCGTTTTATCTTCTTAGCGATTCGTTTCTCTCCTTTCAAGTATCTTTCTGTTTTTCCTGTCCTGGGCTGTAGTGCAGAATAGGTTTGTGTGGAGGAACATATGTTCACTGACATTGTCTGAAATCACTAGTGACTGTTTCCAATTATGTTCTTAATATCTCGTCCAGGTAAAATACCTATGTACAGAAAAGACTCTGTTTTCCTCCACGGATATAGTTATAAAGCACTCATCAGCAGAGAACCTAAAATGCTAACATTTTGTTCCCCTGTTAACACCAAAAAATAAGCCACTTCATGGACGTGATGTAAATAAACTGTTTTATAATCTCCACCGCTTCTGTTTGGAGTCTGCAGATGTAGTTCTGAGATAAAAGAAAGCTTTGTAACGCAAGTTTAAAGGATCAAGTAAACTCTTTCTCGTATCTCTTAAGAAATGGATCAGCCTTCAAAATCGGAAAGTTGCTCTGTGTTAAATACTGCTGCCACCACAGCTTCACTTAAAGCTGGAAATCTTGTGAGATGCTTGCTGCTTCTGTACTGGGCTTCACTTCTTTTTTTTCTACCATTACAGGACCCTGGGTCTCCTCATGCTTCTGTAGGGAGTCCTCTGGATGGTCAAAAGGTCACGCTTTCACCTTTCTTTTCTTCCCAGTCTTTCCCTGTATCTGTTTCTTCTCTTCTTCCTCGTTTACCTGTGTATATAGTTCACTGCCACACATTAACTCTAAGTACTCCGACCAGTGTCTATTTTCATTTAATATCAGATGGACAGAATTAACTGCGGTGTGATTTTCTTGTCATTTATTTACAAACTTGAATTTGATTCTGTCCTTTGTGGCTACTCTGAATTTCAAATTGTGCAAAGTTTCTCATTTGTTAAACCTTTGTAGGGGAAAAAGAGCTAATTCTTAAACTGACCGATTTGATACTATTTGGACAAAACAACTTGTGTATTTTTTGCAGTTTTATTCATACCGTTGAATTTCTTCCTTCAAGGCAACAGACTGTTTTGTAAAGGTTGAGTACCTTAAGGGAAAACCTCGTTAAAACAACCTTTCATTTAATGTTAAATGGAGAATATCCCATAATGGGCTGCCTTGTCTTTTACTGTACTTTGTCAGCAAGAGGTCTGCAGGCTCCCCCTTCACCACCAGAGGATGGCGATGGGGACTTTGCTCTGCTCCTGTGTTTTTCACCAAACCTTTGACGGGACCGTCAGTCCTCGGGAGGAGAATGGTTGCTCAGAGCCGCAGAGCTGAGGGCTCTGTGGTAAAAACATCACTGTCTTCTGGGCGCCTTGCTGGAGAGGGGATAATGAGACGTGGGGCTTGGGGGACTTGGTACCGCGTGGACCGAGGTCGGTGACGGGACCCTTCTCTCTGATTTAGGAGTACAAAGTCTCCAGCTGTGAGCAGAGGCTCATCAGTGAAATCGAGTACAGGCTGGAAAGGTCCCCCGTGGAGGAGTCAGGGGAAGAGGCTCCCTGTGGGGACGCGTCTGTGGAGAGCGGAGTGGCCCCATTCTTCGAGACGAAGCTGAAGCATTTCAAGATCTTTGAGGGGATGCCCGTGACCTTCACATGCAGAGTGACCGGGAATCCAAAGCCGAAGGTGAGCTGCAACAAGGCTTCTTAAGAGTTACGTTCCCCGAGGATGAGTTTGGCTTCCAGCGTGCCACACGCCATTGCAGCGTTCGGGGGAACAGGTGCAGACTGAGCTTCTCAGTACCCGTGGTGTAAAACGCTTGAGTTCAGGGCCGTCCTCAGGAGGCACTGGAAACCAGCGAGGGTAGAAGAGTAGAACAGGACAGGACAGAATAGAATAGTAGGATAATGGACAAGGAGCTTTTCATAACCCACATCATTTACTCATATGATGTTGCCATTGTCACACCCAAATTGCAGGCGACCGGGCTGAGCTCAGGGGGGTTAATGAACTTTCCCCGGGTCAGAAAGCTGTGAGTGGCCAGGCTTGAACTTGAATCCGCCCGTGCTCTGTACCAGACAGAGGAATAAAGCTACCACAGGTGATGGAAACTGCAGATCTTCAGTCTACGAAACCAAGGCCTCCTGTGTTTACAGAGGCAGCGGAAGCAGGAATACTGTGAGAAAGGGTCCTCCGAGAAGCTTCTGGTACCGAGGATGAGGCCGGCCTGGCCGGAGCCCGGTTCCTGCAAGCATGTGGGGATGCTGGAAGGAGGGAGGGTGGCCCTCTCTTTAAGGAGAGACTGGAATCACTGCTCGCTGGCCCCGCAAAGTGGCAAACAGGACTACACTTTGCCCTAGAACTTGAGAGAAGAGAATAAAAGAGGCACCCATGAGAAGCTGAAACTCCAGATTCACACTCTCACAGGATACAGAGCCCAAAGCTGAGAAGTTAATATGAGATTTAGTCCAGGATGATTATAACCCTAAGGTTTCTGGCAGAAGCAAGTAAAAACTGCCCCGTAAAGGACTTCCACACTGGGGCCTGTCAGACATCTACGGGGCAGGAGGGGGAAAAAGCGAGTTCACGAGAAAAACTCACAGAGCCTGCGAGCAAACAGGGTCCACAGCAAAAGAAACGGGAGAACAGAAGCCACGGTGCCACAAGGGATAGAGCCGTCTTGAGGGGACTCCTCTGAAATCACTGTGTTTAAAGTGATGGAAACAATTCTAAAAGGAATAGACACTTTAGTGAAAGAACAGGACAAGAGACAAGGCACATGTAAAAATAAGCATGCAAAAATGAAAACTATACTCCCTGAAATTAACATTTTAACAGGGGCTGGTGTAAAAGAGCCGGAACGAGACTGAGTGAGACAGGAGAAGGGGCCGGGCCGGGACCACGCCTGAAACTTTGAGGGGCTCATGCTCTGTAGCTCCGTCCGTTGTTCTGTTTTCACAGTAAGGAAAGTTTTACCACCGTACTCGTTCCCTAAAACCGAATCCCAGCCCCACAGTCAGAAAAAGATAGACCAGAAAAATTAGCTTTATATTTTCAGAGCCATTGCCACCTCCTAATGAGATTTCACAAGTCAACTGTTGTCAGAGAACACACGTCTGTATTATCTTGACATGATTGGATCATTGGTGTGTGTTCACAAACAGGATATCAAATGCACGTATTAAAAATAAACATGCAGCTTACGAGTGGAACTCGTAATTATATCATGAACTTCCAAAATAGTCACAAAAAGAACCCCACATTCTTTTTCAGCTTTACTCAAGGCACGATTACTGATGGGCTTCTAAGATCACTGAATCCTGTTCTTAAAGAACGTTATGTTCGCCCGAGAGGCGGGCTTTTGTTTTGACGTGACTGTCTTGTTCTCCTACAACCTTGGATGTTTCACGGCCGTTAAGAGGTTGATTTTCCAGAGCTTTTTCCTGTTAGATGTTCTTCTGTTTTCCTGGCTGCCATTCTTTTTCTTCCCTCCCTGGTTTATTGAGACCTATTTCTCCTGCACATGTTCTAGCAATGATATTAGGATTGTTGGAGTATGGAATACTCATCGTGTTTAAAAATTTTTTTTTTAGCTTATTTTTTTTTAATTTTTTTATTCTGCCCTTGACATGCTTGTTCCATTGAGATATGAGAAGATGGAAGAGAATTTCTAGTTCACCCTGTTTTCATCTCTTGTACCCTTCCTGCCCTGTCTCTTAGCAGTCTTGGTAAAGTTTTGGAACTGTCTCTTAATCTCATTTGAAAGTTGTATTCCAAGTACAATAGACGTGAAAAATATGATTAAAGGAGAGAAATAGGGCTTCCCTGGTGGCGCAGTGGTTGAGAGTCCGCCTGCCGATGCAGGGGACACGGGTCCGTGCCCCGGTCCGGGAAGATCCCACATGCCGCGGAGCGGCTGGGCCCGTGAGCCATGGCCGCTGAGCCTGCGCGTCCGGAGCCTGTGCTCCGCAACGGGAGAGGCCACAACAGCGAGAGGCCCACGTACTGCAAAAAAAAAAAGGAGAAAATTAATTCTAAAGAACTGGCATAGAGGCAAGAATGCAAAAGGGAGAAATTATGTACTAATCACAGCTTCTTTGTTCCATTGGAAATAATCCAACCACTAAGAGTATGATAATTACAGAGTATCACGCCTTATGTAACGTAACTTTTAGAACTGAAAGTTATTAGTCTGTTTGATGGTGAACTTTTAGGTTCTGGAGATTAATAATATAGTTCGTATAAACAACCTGACTGAAAACTAAGGGTAGGAAAAGCTACAGCGGTCAGATCCTGATTGTTCTTGCACTTATTTCCTGCCATCTATTTTTAGCCTTTCCCTATCTTAGACATGGAAGTTTCAAGAAAGATTTTTCAGATTCAGAGGCTTTGACAGGGAGTGGAATTGGAAGGCCAGCTGTGGTCTCAACTGACATATTGATTTACATGCAGGAAGAATTTCATTTTAAAACTGCAAGCTCGGAACTAAGTTTCTTCTGTTGGGAATCAGGAATGCTTTTGGTTGCAAGGAACAAAAGTGACCACAGAGAGCCTGCTATGGTTTGAAAAGGGAGGATGTATTTCCCTCCCGATGGCAAGTGTGGAGGGGCCAGTGCAGCATGCTGGCTGTGTTAGGGCTGCCGGCTCTGTGACCCAAACTGTGGCCCGCCTTCAGCTGTGCAGTTCATGATCAAGTCTGAAATAATAACCAAACCATGAGAGACCCACGGACCCAGGATCTTGCTTAAACGTGAGGGAGGGAAGGACGACCCGGAGAAAAGCTCGTTTGACCATTTAGAATTTTCTTATTTAGTCAAGATTTTTACTTTATTTCTCACATTTAATTTTCCATCACCCCAAGTTAAAATATTATTTGAAAATTATTACACATTTCAATACCACTGTGTTTTCTTTAACGCAGTGGAGCTAAGGAACTGTAACCCTCCGTCCTGTGCCCCTCGGCTGGGAATTAAAGTGATAGGGTTCCCGCATCACCCCCCTCACTTGCCCCAGGTCCTCACACCCTGTTCTGTTTGACACGATTCCAAGGAATCGCTGGGGTTTAGGTTCTGGTTTTGTTGTCTACAATAACCTTTTTACCTTTACAAGTAATACAGTTTCATTCGGGACACTTGAAATAGAAGCAAAAAGCAAACTGGGTGCCAGCGCTGAAACCATCACTGTCCTTCATGTAAATAGTGGATGAATGTAAATGCCTGCTTTATAGACGTCTCCTTAAAAATAAAAAGCGGCTATGTAACTTCTAAAACTGAAATAGAATTCAACTTGCTTGCCACCTACCCTTTTCCCTCAGAAGCCAAGGTCCTGCCCTGACGTCCTGCCTCGCGCTTTAACTCGGGAGCTCAGGGCGGCCCGTGCCCCTCCACTCACAGGTCCTCACCTTCATCTCTGCCTTCCCCCTCAGACCTACTGGTTTAAAGATGGGAAGCAGATCTCTCCCAAGAACGATCACTACAGCATCCGGAGTGACCCTGACGGCACCTGCTCTCTGCATACCGCGGCCTCCACCCTGGACGATGACGGGAATTACACGATCATGGCTTCGAGCCCTCAGGTGGGGATGCGCGGTGGCCTCGGGCCTGTGTCCAGGGTGGTGGGGTTTCCCGGGCAGAGGAGCTGCTGCTTGGCTAACGGGGAGTCATGCCTCTTTGACTTGAAACTGTTTTCCCAATTCTCCATCCAGCGTGGTTTCCCAGGATAGAAACATTCTTTCTTAATATTTATCTATTCCGTGAGATGTTTGTCTACATGAATAGTTCCGGTGCAGATGTGCATTCTTTCCATAAATATTATTGAGAGCTTGATATGTACACCTGTCATGTGGGTGATGGAGCTGCAGTGCTTCAGGGGATGAGGTCCCGAGACAGAAGATAAGCCAGTAAACAAATGCATAAACCATGTGATTGCAGGTAGGGTTATGTTCTCAGGAGAAAGGAGAGTGAGGGGTATGGATAAGCTGTGGTAGGAAAACTCAGAAAGGAAAATATTTAGAAGAAATACACGCACACCTAATTCAGTGGAATTTAAGTAATGTGTAAGTGTGGACAAATTATAATTTCGATAGAACATACATACAGCATTCAGGATTTTTGTTTGTTTACACCCAGATGTTTTGTAGTTGCCCTTAGATTTAGGGTCAAAAAATCGGTTGACTACTTAGAATTTAACAGACAGCTACTGGGTACCATGTTCCCAGTTCAAGCCTGCAAATTCTTTTTTATTGAGTATCTTGTATATTTTAGGTGCTATACTGGGTACACAAATATGTAAGAAGTGATTTTGTGCCTTACGAGCTCAACATCTGACTGGGTATTTTATGAAGTCTGCAGAAATCATGTAAATGACGCACTTTTTTAAAAAATTTCTCTTTTATATTAGACTATAGTTGATTTACAATGTTGTGTTAGCTTCAGTTGTACAGCAGTAATTCACTGACACATATATATATATATTCTTTTTCAAATTCTTTTCCCAGTTTGGTAAAAAACACTCTTTTTTAAAAAAGAAAGCTAAAGTTAACAGTTTTATTACGTAACTGATGAAGATTGCCCAGAAGTTATCTTTTTAAAAAATCTCTGATCTATTTATATCATTCCCTATTTCATTATTTCTTTTGAAGGAAATATTAAGTGTTAGAGAACGATACAAATAATTTTAGCAAAGCGTACAGACTTCTGAAAGTTTGTACAGTGTTATACTGTCCTCGGGTTACATTGTCATGTAAAGATACATTTCTGCAGTGATGGTAAGAGTGAAACTGAAATTGCCCACAAATCAGGCTGTGATACAGGACAGCCGACTCTGCACTGACAAGAAAGTTTCCAAGTTAACGCCTTCTTGAGGTTCTAACTTTTCAACCAACGAACACATGACCATCCCTTTGAAAAACAGTCAGAATCACAACCTTTGCTAATAAGTTACATTTTAATGCTTATTTGTGTTCATGTTGTTTGTATCTGAGGGAACGAAAGTGGAACTTTCTCTTTTTTTAATCATATCTTTAGTATGTTTCCTTGACTTTTTTTTTAATTGCATCTTTATTGCACTTTGTAGATATTGCGTTTCTTACAAATTGAAGTTTTGTGGCAAACCTGTGTTGAGTAAGTCTATCACTGCTGTTTTTCTAACAGCATTTGCTCACTTTACATGTCTGTGTTACATTTCGTAATTCTTGTTATATTTCAAACTTTTAAATTATTATTACATTTTTTATGGTGGTCTGCGATCTTTGATGTTACTACTACAACTCTATTAAGCAATTTCGATTTTCAGTTTTCTGCCTCTTAAAAAAGTAGTGGAGTGCATAACAAAATCCAGAATTTTTCTTCGCCCTGGGTTCTTTATTTCTCTTGTGCCCTGGAAAGGCTAGGGTGGGTTATGGAGCTAGAACATTCACTGTGTTCCTTCCTTATGTGCTCACCATTCCTGGGTCCCGCTGTCCACCTCAAGGCGTTTTTCCTAGTGAATGTTTTGAACTGTTACTGGAGTGAGCGGTTTTATAGATAGAACAAGAGAAATGTCACACTGCAGTTCTGAGTCTGCTTCTAGTCCCTTCAGGTGACGTAGCTTTCCGTGTGGGGAAGTTCTAACGGGAAGGACCAGGCACGTGGCAGCGGGCAGGCGGCTGGGCTCCAGGGTGGCAGTCTCTGCATGGTTGTTAAACCCCTGACCAACCAAGTGAAGGAGGGCTGAAGATGCCCGTTCAACATGGAAAAGGAGGAGGGGTAAAGTTAGAAGACGGAAGTGACGCAACCAAGACCAGGAGTGGAGACGTAGGGACAATTCGGAAGAGTCGGGGGTGCAGAGCCAGCCCCCGGCACCGGGCAGGTCTGAGTTGGGTTCTGGCCGCGTGGCCTTTAGCAAGTCCTGAACCTCTGCGCCCGCTTCCTCGTCCATGAAGTGAGAAAAATAATACGAACTTAAACGATGCATGTAGAGCGCTTGGTTTACCTGGCGTGTGACCGGCTTCCAGTAAGCGCAGGTTGTTGCCACTGTTGAAGTTCGAGGACGCTAGTCCCCCTTCTCGGAGCAGCACCCTGAGCTGGCAGGGGCCGTGGAGCCCGGCTGTGTCCCTCCCTCAGCGCCGTGAGTCCAGAAGTCAGTGCGGGCTGGAACCTCTCCCCAGCGCGGTGCTGGCGCGGGCACTTCCAGCCTCCACCCTGGGAGAGGCGTTCCCGGCAGGGGCGGCCCGGTCGCGACTGCACGGCCCGGGCCCTGGGAGGAGGGCTCCGCTCCTCCACGTGCACAGCTGGGCTGGCGGGAGCCGCGCCGCGGCCGGGAGGGGGACCCCCCACGGCGGGCGCTGCCCTCGTGCCGGCCGTGCGCTCCGCCGCTTCGCCGGAGTCGTGGCCACGCCCCCCGTGGCTCGCCCCGTCCCAGAGCCCTCGAGGCCCCGGGACAGGGCAGGTCCTGATGCCAGAATCCCGCTGGCTCTCGAGGTCGGGCCCCCGAGGATCCTCATTAACGGGGTGCGTTCCCGGAACTAAGCGTCTCCTTTCCTACTGAAGTGACCGAAAGGCAGGCGTCTGAGGCGAGGCTCCCGAGGGGAATCTGAGGACATGCTAAGCGTGGGCGCTGGGCCTCAGCCTGACACGGTTGTGAGTCCTGGTGTTTACGGTACTTGGCAGTCGCTCTTGCAAGTTTCTGAGTGAGTCGCCTGGTTGATGTCCGCGCAGGGGTGAGACTCCTCCTCCAGCCGGCTCTTCAGTAGCAGGTGTGTCCACACCTGCCAGGTGTGGGTTTTGTGAGTCATCACCGAGAAACTGGCGTGAACTTCCTACCCACTTAGGAAAACAAAGTGGCATTTCAGCCCTGACGGGCCACGCCCTGTTGCTCTACCTGCTCCGTGCTGCAGGTTGTCGCTTGTTGCTGTAGGAACACGGTGACAGAAATGCTTCACGCTCCATAGTCTCAACTTCAGAAGCAGTATATAGTAAAGGACTTGGCCATTCTTGTAATTTGTGAATGAAAACACGGTTTAAAAGAAGCATGATGTAAATAGGCACTGCAAATAAATCTCAAAAGTAAACGCTAAGTTTTTCAAAATGCGTTAGTCCCAGAAGCATAGCGTGGGGTCCGCTGACCTGGGCTTCCTGCTTCCTTGATGCCCTTTGATACCTTCGTTTTTTCCCACGTTATGGAAGGACGTGGGTTTGGGAGGGAGACAGCTCCATCTCTTTTCTGGTGCACCGTGGCCTCCACGATGTGAAGTGACTGAGGGAAAGAGGAAAGGGCTGATGGAAAAATGAGTTCGGTAATGAAACACGGACGGCCGAGCTCTCCAGAGCAGCGGAAGGTAATTCCCGAGAGCCAACAGAAGGGGTGAGAAGCACGGAAAGAGGAAAACACGGTCAGCAGGTTAGTTTATAGAATAATTTTCCACCTGGGTCAGTCTTCAGGGAATAAGGAACACGTTAGACGTCGTTGATGGCGTGCAGTTTCCCCCTGGGACAGAACACACTGCTCTGGGCCGGCACCGGCCGTGGAGCATCCTCAGCCCAGCAGCTCCCGGGAGACAGGCGCACAGTTGAGTGGGACCGTGAGGGACTGTGACGCGTTACAGCAGGCGGCCGCCGAACCCGGGCCACAGACTCCGCCTACGTCTAACTCTAACCCCATCCTGAAGACACGGCGGCGGAATCGAAACACAAATGTTTGACTTTGTTTTGCTGCGTTGCTAGGTTCCCCTGTCCTGCCCTCTGGTCTGGAACGGCTGTCGTGCACTTGGTCCTCCAGTTGCATCGTGTGTGCAAGGGGCCGGCTTCCCTGAGGCTTGCGGGCCGCAAGTTAGGTGTCATCAACCGGGAAATGCAGATGTTTTGTCCGTAGCACATAAATCACTGGCCTTGCAGGAGGCCTCAGATACGCATTACAAGCTGGACGGTTAACAGAGAACCACCTTAAGAATTCAAACGCCTGGTTTGCGCCATAGCTTTAAACACTGAGGACTTGTCTGGAATAGAAAAGCAGTGAGCAGCTGAGTTCAATTTAAAAGGCTGGTTTGTCGGTTGTGTGTGTCTCAACGTTATAAGGTTTTCTGGCACCTTCCAAGCTTCCCTTCAGACATTCACTTCCGTTATTCCTTCATGTGTTAATGATAAAGCAAAAAGAAACGAGACGGTTGAAAGCGAACAGACAGCGTTAGTGTACCCCTGAGCCTGCAGTGACGGCGGTTGTAGGATTAAAATCACCGAATGCTCGTTTTGGATGACCTTGCTCAGAAAACATTCAGACTCGAAAATCTCAGCTTCCTGCCGTGCACACTGGAGGCATCTTTTCAAAAATGCTTCCCTGGGTTCTGGACTGAAAATGTCAGAATTACACCACTCGCTACTTTGGTTGCTTTCTAAGTAGTCCTGTTCACTTGTTACTAGTAATATAATTCGCCAGTATCGGTATATTATCAGACTCACAGGTCTGCCTCCTGAATTCCAGGCCCTTTCCCCTTTCTGTTCCAAAGTGGAGGACAGTGTGGGAATAAAAAGGTGATAACTGACAACATATGCCGTTTTCTTAAGTTCGGGAAGTTAAGGAGGATTCTGGGGCAGGATTTGTAGGGTTCTAAGCAATCGCAGTAAAGGTCTTGAAAGCGTGCTGGAAGTGTGTACTCTTCACGGAGCGGCACGCCGACCTGTCACCGTGTGTTCGGGAGCAGGGAAAGGAGACAAAGTGCATCCCAGGCACAGGCAGTGCTTAGGGTTGGGCAGGACCCCTTTCCTCCTGGGCCTCGGACGCAGCCGTCAGACACCTGGGAGGTACCTGTGTGCGTGGCGCCCTGCAGGCACCAGCGTGAGGTGGGGAAAGGTTGGTCTGCTCTCCACAGTCTCCCTCCTACGCTTGGAGTACTTGGCTTTTCCTCTGGAGTAAACTGCATCCTAATACCAAAAAGAGAGAGAGAGAGAGAGCAAAGACGAGAGGAAGGAAAAGGAAAGAAGGAAGGGAGGGTGGGTGGAAGGAGGGAAGGAAGGAAACTCCATTCGTATGGAAAAAAATGGTGTTGAACAAAACAGTTCCTATCCATCTGGTGGTTGTTATGGTTACATCTGTATCCAGTGCTATAAAAATTTAACATTTTGAGCGTTTAGCATGTGCCAGACACACCACCAAGTACTTGACCCCTGTTAACTCGTTGAATCATCATAAGAGCCCCTCCCTGCAGGATGACCAGGAGGGTCCTGTTCCGCAGGTGAGGACCCTCACCTAGGGGTATGTCGCCTGCCTCGTCTTTCCACCGTAAGGGACAGAGCTGGTTACAAACCCAGGGCGAAGGAGCCAAGGGCAGGTATCTGGGGCTCATCCCAGCACTGAGAGCCCTGAGGGGCCAGGGGGCACTGGTTAAAAGAGGCCTCTGAAGGAACCAAACAAGGTAAGAACATCCCGCGAGCAAAATACGTCTACTTGGAAGATTTCACTGGAGTCAGACAAGCTGCTGGGCCCATAAAAATCACCTTAATGTACACACCTGATGTCACAGACCCAGAGAAACACAGTACCAGCAGCGGTGGCGGCAGAGTTAGCAGTGACGATGACATCAAGTACGTTTAGTACTAACAAGATCATCATGGATTATATCATTTAATCTTTGCAGCACCCTTGTGAGGTATAGTGCCCCACCTTTTACAAAAGAAGAAATGTAGGCTTGAATAAATTTGGGATTTGCCCAAAGCTTTAGGAGAAAAGTCAAAGCTCAAATCCAGGTTAGAGGAGTTTTCTTTTTTTTTAGCACCATTATCTGCTTACCCAAATTCAAGGTTAAAGGTTGAATTTAACTTTTATCTTTATCTGACTACATAAATCATTAGTTAATACTAACTGCCTTGGTGGATCCTCTGGGTTTTATACCACAAGGAAGAATCCACCCAAATGACGTAACTCTTTAAATCTCTCCAAATTAAAATTATTTGCCGAAGCAGCGAAGCAGATAGTAAGGAAACCATATCATCAGTTCAGTGGAAGCTGTTTGTGTGAAAACAAAACATACAGTCCCTTGTCCTCAAGCTCCAAAAGGAATCATGGGTCTTCGTGTCCCAGCCGTATGACACATCAGTTGTGTAATTTATAACGGGCTCTTCTAAGCAAGTTATGTCCAGATTTTCTGTAGCAAGTACAGACCGGGAGGGGTTCGATGGAATTGGTGTACAGATTTCAAGCTACTTTAGGGAATCCCAAGTGTTTGTAAGCTCAGCGTGAGAGAATTCGTATCGTGTGGCCTGAACTTCAGATACAGTTGATCTGAGTTGGAAATAACTCCCCTCGTAAAGTTATACTTCATTATACTTGGACATTTTCGGGAAAGGCAGCGCTTGTGGCCTCAGTGGAGGAAGGTGCGTGTCCCGCGGTACAAGACCGCTTGAGTCTGTGTGTTGACAACAGCTCCTGGGTCCTTCCTAACCCTCCCGTCCGCACCGGTACTGTGTCTTTGCCTTTCCTGGTGACTGTGGCCTGAAGAGGTCCAGGCTTTGGGGAGACCCCGAGGGCCCCTCCCTGCATCCTGCCGTGGGGTCCCCCTCCGTGTCCCCGCCAGCGTCCTCTCAAGGGGGGGACTCAGAAGGCGGTTCAGGACCCACAGAACCCCTCTGCTTTGGTCACCTGTTTGGCCACCTGCAGTGGCAGTGGGGGTCAGGGGTCAACTTTACTTTGACTCGAAGCGCTCCCTTCAGCCTGGAGCTATAGAACTCGGGTGAAGAATCAGTCTGCGTCTCATGTCCCCGCCCCGCGTACTCCCTCTCGGTCATCGTCAGGGTTCAGGTGTCCTCCTGCTCGTCCTCCGGGGCCCGGCGAGGAGCGAGCGGAGGAGACCATCTGCTTTGCTGCTCTGCTGGACGTAGGGAGAGATGAGTCCAGATCAGAAGGCGAAGTGGCAGGGCCATTGGTTCCTGTCGCCCGGCCCCTCTACGTGTTGCTGTGTGTCCCGAGCCGGCACTTATCCGATTCCCAGTCGACAAATTTGAGGGAGAAGACGGCGCGTGTAGCCAGATGTTACCATAACTTTATATGGGGTATAATCTATAGAACTATTGACTCACTGTGTTTTACACCTGAAACTAATATAATATTGTTACGTGAACAATACTTCAGACAAGATCAGGTGTGTTCAGGGTGGGGTGGCTGTAGACTTTATACTTCAAATAAAAATTTTCTTTAAAGATTATAAAATACAGCTTTTCGTTAGAATTAGGTCCTTACCATGTGACCGTCATGGGTTCAGGCATTAACTGGTTCCGGTTTTAAAAGCTCAAATATTCTCACTTTTTGGGGCCAGGGTGTCCCATAGTCGTCATGCTCCTTGTTGCCCCAGGCATGCTTGTCACGTAACGCTTCTTTTTTCATGCCGGCCGCCCTTTCAGTGTGCGGTTTGGGAAGGGATACCACGAACATTTAATAAATATGTAACTAAAAAGAAGACTGAAATGATCTGGTTTGATTTCAGAGTTAGCTCCACGCAGTAGGTATGTAGCCTTGAAAGTGGCCTCATCCCAAGACGTCCCGGGGGGCGTGTTTCAGAGACAGGCTGGGGGCGCGCTGCTGCGGCGCGCAGGTCTGCGGGGAAGAGCGCCCTGTGGAGACCAGGGCAGCCGTGGCGGTGACGGGGGCGGTGCTGGGGTGCTGGCCGCTAACCGCCGGTCCCCTCTGTCCCCGCAGGGCCGCGTCAGCTGCACGGGACGGCTGATGGTGCAGGCCGTGAACCAGAGAGGCCGCAGCCCCCGCTCGCCCGCCGGCCAGCCTCACGGCAGAAGGTATCTCTCGCGTCCCTTCCCGGGCGCCGCTCCTCACTGTCACTATAACCCAGCGCTGCCAGCATCTCGGGGACACCACAGGAGAGAACGTACTTGGGGGACGGGATGGGGACACAGCAGGAAGCGTGGTGGCGTGTGGCTCCTTTCTAGTTGGGGGCGGGGTGGAGGACGTACCGGCTGGGCCCGGCGCCCTCCGACACGTGCCGCGTGTGGGCGGGCGGCAGCCACGTCACCGCGGACATGCTGGTCGGTGGCACCCAGGCTCTAGCCACGCTTTCCTCACCAGCATCACGTGGGCTGCCCCCTGGGTTTCCTAAGATCGGCTCGTGTGCGAAGGTTCCTTGTCCGGTCGCTTAGGTCACAAGCTTGTCTCAGACCCTAGCCTCGTAGGTCAGACTTGCCCCGTGGCCCCGAGCGAGTGCACGTGAGGATGGGCAGCGGGGCCATGGTTCTCAGGGACACACGTGGCTACAGATGGGGCCGGTGACTGGGCTATCCGGCCCCTGGGCCTAGCACAAGGGAGGACATGCCAGTGAGGCCACCGGAGGAGCAGGACACGGCAAGCAGCAGCGGGCAGGCCCACGCCCCACGCGGGCTTGTGCCGGCGTTTGGGAGGCAGCTCCGGCCTCAGCACTCGCAGGTCCGATGCAGGCTTCTTGGGGCGGGGCTTGGCGCACGGCATCACCTGCCCCCGCGCCTGTGAGCACAGCACAGCTGCAGCAGGTCCGTTCTCTCCGGCCTCACTCGGGGCCTTCCGTGCATTTCAGCCCTTTGTGGGCCGCTGACTCCCGAAAGGGCATTGTGCTCGTAAATGAGACCTGATGGGTGAAGGCCGGTGATTACTAGCGTATTATACGAATTTTTCATTTGCTTTGCTCCTACTTTTGCTACTGAAGTGTTTCTTAACTTACCTCCCAGTGATCTCCGGCAGGGTTATAACGTTTCCACCCCTCACTCCTCAGTCTTCCCTGCAGTCACTTTAAATCATACTGCTCTTAAAGGCGGCTCTGGTAGCACACTCAAAACCAAGAAAGGTGCACAAAATCTGGGAGATTTTATGTTAAAGCAAAAGAAAAGAAGAAAAATGACTGCCTGAGGCATATGGTTAACGGATACAGAAGAAAACCTGCCTGAAGTGTGATTTGTTTTCCTGGTTAATATGAAAAGAAATTTTTATTAGAATGATATTCATTCTTTTAATTTCCTGCAAGTTTACAGTCACAGTGGAAGCTGTCCTGATTTCTGTTGAAAAATAGTCGGTAATTAATGAGCAACAGTTGCTGCTGCTTCAAATACAGCTTTAAAAATATTTATTTAGCAAAAAATAAATAGGTTACTGTTAGTTCCCCATTTCCCCCTTTCACGATTTATGCTAGCTGTAAGGGTTAGGATAGCAGATTATTTGAAGTCTGCAATTAGCAGATTATTAAATGTATAATAAACTTCCAAACGAAACAAGATTTTGTTTTACTAACTTTCTTTATGGTGTGAACGCTGGGATTAGGAGCTAGGGAAGCAGGTAAGGAAATTATATTATTGCCTCATGTGTTACAGAGAAGAGATAGCTAAGAACCTGACAATACCTACTGTCTGTTTATGTATATTACCTATCATTTATGTGTCGTTCTCCTTCCTCCTCCTCCCCCTTCTTTCCATCTGTCTGTATTTATCTATGTGTCATTCTCCCTCCCTCTTTGTCTGCCCCCATCTTTCTTTCCATCTATTTAACTATATTTGAGGCATTCTCCCTCCCCTCCCCCATCTTTCCCTCTGTGTGTATCTGTGTGGCATTCTCCCTCCCTCTCTCTCTGCCCCCATCTTTCTTTCCATCTGTCTATATTGTCTGTCTTTGTGGCGTTCTCCCTCCCCTCCCCCATCTTTCTTTCCATCTGTTGGTTTTCTCTCTCGTCCGAAGGTCTCGTTCGAGATCCAGGGACAGTGCCGACGAAGGTGAACCGATTCAGGAGCGATTCTTCCGACCGCACTTCCTGCAGGCTCCCGGGGACCTGACGGTCCAGGAGGGCAGGCTCTGCAGGATGGACTGTAAGGTGAGGGGCTTGGGTGCCTCCCTTCTCCCTGCAATACCGCTTCCCTTTAGTTCCTTTTGGGGAAATTATGTAAAGTATACATCTTTAAAATGTTTCCTAGCAGAAGAGGAGAGAAAATGAGTGGAACATACTAATATTTATATATGTTTCAAATCATTCTTTTCCTTGATTTTTAAGTTTTTGTTGAATATGTCCTTTACCGAGAACCCTGTGTACCATACTCCAGAAAGTGAACTGGGAGGTTTTATCTCTGAGTCGCCCTTTTTGTTGAAGTAATGACTGTGTTGGATCTGTTCTCTGTCCTGATCTTACTTATATTTACTCTGTTTTCATACAAATTCTGTATGCACACACCTACTATCTCTGGCCTCCCATTTCCTGTTTCTAAGAGACATCCAAGCAGCACCTTCATTCCGTCGACAGTAGGGCTTCGTAACCAGGTCCTGGGGTGAGCAGGTCTCATCAGGTGTGTGGGCCTGAAATTACACGGGAGGTTGTATGTGGTACACCTGCCATCAGCTTCCCAGAGGACCTCGAGGCCAAAAATGTGTAGGAATCACTGGTCTGAAATTTTTTGATTGTTTTGTGTTTTTGCCCCATTATTTATTGACCTTAAATTTAAATTTTAGCTCTGAAATATGAATACGCTTTTAAAAAAGCAATTTGGGCTCTCTCTGCTGGTTGTCTCTGGAATTGCAGAACGCAAGATGTAAGGCACTTAGAGGGTTAACTCTGGGCTTGTAGAAATGTATAAAATACTTTCCAGCGTAATTTTTCAATATAAATTTATTTTTTGGCTGCGTTGGGTTTTCGTTGCTGTGCATGGGCTTCTCATTGCGGTGGCTTCTCATTTTGGAGCACAGGCCCTAGGCGTGCGGGTTCAGTAGTTGTGGTACGTGGGCTCAGTAGTTGTGGCTCGCGGGCTCTAGAGCGCAGGCTCAGTAGTTGTGGCGCACGGGCTCAGTTGCTCCGTGTCATGTGAGATCTTCCCAGACTAGGGATCAGACCGGTGTCCCTTGCATTGGCAGGTGGGTTCTTAACTACTGCACCACCAGGGAAGTCCCTCCAGCGTAATTTTTTAAATTTTTATTTTATATTGAACTATAGTTGATTAACAGTGTTGTTAGTTTCAGGTGTACAGCAAAGTGATTCAGTTATGCATATGCATGTATCTATTCTTTTTCCAAGTTCTTTTCCCATTTAGGTTATTACAGAGTGTGGAGCAGAGTTCCCTGTGCTCAGTACAGCAGGTCCTTGTTGGTTATCTGCTTCGTAAACAGTAGTGTGTACATGTCAGCCCCAGTCTCCCAATTCATCCCTCCCTGCCCCCACCCTTCCCCCCTGGTAACCATAAGTTCATTCTCTAAGTCTGTGAGCGTGTTTTGTAAATTAGTTCATTTGTATCAGTTTTTAGATTCCACATATGGTCTTTCTCTGTCTGACTTCCCTCAGTATGATCATCTCCAGGTCCATCCATGTTGCTGCAAATGGCATTACTTTCATTCTTTTTTATGGCTGAGTAATATTCCATTGTATGTATGTGCCACATCTTCTTTATCCATTCATCTGTTAAGGGACACTTAGGTTGCTTCCATGTCCTGGCTATTGTAAATAGAGCTGCAGTGAACGTTGTGGTACATGACTCTTTGAATTATGGTCTTCTCAGGGTATATGCCCAGTAGTGGGATTGCTGGGTCATATGGTAGGTCTATTTTTAGTTTTTTAAGGAACCTCCATACTGTTCTCCATAGTGGCTGTATCAATTTACATTCCCACCAGCAGTGCAAGAGTGTTCCCTTTTCTCCACACCCTCTCCAGCATTTATTGTTTGTAGACTTTTTGATGATGGCCCTTCTGACTGGTGTGAGGTGATACCTCACTGTAGTTGTGATGTGCATTTCTCTAGTAATCAGCAGTGTTGAGCATCTTTTCGTGTGCCTGTGTATGTCTCCTTTGGAAAAATGTCTGTTTAGGGCTTTGGCCCATTTTTTGATTGGGTTGTTGTTTGATGTTTGTTTTTTGGTTTTTTTTGTTATTGAGCCACGTGAGCTACTTGTACATTTTGGAGATTAATTCCTTGTCAGCTGCAGTGTTTGCAACAATTCTTTTTACAGTATAAGTATACAGATTGAGTTTATATATATACAGCGTGTATATATTTATACGTGTGTATTTATTTGGGGTCTGTAACTGAGAATTCATACAGACCACCCGTAAAATGACATTTGAGTCCACAGGGGAAATTTTCTTTTAGAAAATTAGATGATACCAAGGGATTACTATTAATTTTAATTTTAGGTATAAAAAGGGAACTGTGACTCTGTAAGAAAAATCTGTTCTTTTAGAACGATACTTCATAAAGTCTCAAGTATAAAGTTTGGCGTCTATTTTTAAAATATGAAAAATTAGAAAAGAGAGCGAATCTAGGTGATGGCTACACGGAGATTCACAATATTATCGGCTCTACTTTTGATCGCATTTAAGAAAGAAATCATAGCACTTAATTTTTCTGCGAGTGACCCAGCTGTCCTTGAAATGCCTGCCTTTAAAAGAATATTGGAAACAAAAGGTAATCTGTTGATTTTACTGTTGTGATCAGACCAGGAGAAATGTGGAAAATCTTTTCCAGTGTATTTACGCTTTAAGAGGGAAAAAAGAATCATGGGAACAGGCCAGTCGCTAAGGCAGCTGCTGGGCCCCCGACTCGCTCCCCGGACACTGACTGCCCCGGCCGGCTCTCAGCCTCCGGGAGTAAACGCCTCTGCTTCCCCCCGTTCCCACGGCAGCCAGAGCCGCCCACCTGTCCAGGCTGGGGCCCGCTTACAGTGACCCAGTTCCTGAGGTCAGGCTCGCCTTGCTGGGCCTCAGAGGGAGAGGACTCGGCCTTCCCCTCTGCCCGGCCGCGCAGCTCTGGCCCAGGTGGGCCCAGAGTGCGTGCGGCGTCTCCCTCCTAAACCTGCTGCGGCCTCGCCGGTACCTGACCGGCCAGGAGGGCCAGGTGTGCAGCCCCGGGCGGGAAAGCCCACCCCCTTCCTCCGTGCACCTGAGCTGGCCCGACAGGTAGAGCGGGCGTGGAGCGCCGGGGCGGCAGGTGGACGGATGGGAGGCTGCAGAGCCTGGCCCGCTTTTAGCCAGTGATTTGTTTTCTGTAAATCCCTAGGCCTTTGCTGTGTGTGTTTGTTGGGGGTGAGGCATCTTGGGGGCAGTATACGTGAGCGTCACACAGCACGAGTGCAATTTGTGAGTTCTCTGGCTGATTTTGGCAGAGCTGATTCTCAGAAGAATTGCTTTACAGTCCCACTGACATCTTTCCGTATGTGATTTCCCACTGGTACATTTGGGGTAGGGGTGAAAGGGCCTTCCTTACTGGTGCTTTTCTTCCCGTTCAGAATGCAGGGCCCTAGAGTAAAGAGCTGACAGACGGTGGCCACCCCTCCCCTCACTGAACACCAGAACACCATACTATTAGCCATTAAACGTGCTTTTGTCTGATCTCTGGCCAGCACGACTGTCATGGTCTGGAGAGTGGTTTTTCTGTTTTTTTTTTTTTTTAACGTTTCTATTGTGAGGCTTATTTGTTGAGATGGCTTTCTGGGTAATTTCGTATGGCTCCTATTACTTTCAAGGATTATAAAATAATAACAGCCCTGTGTCTTAATGGCTGCATTAACTAATGTCTCCGCAGCTACAGCAGCCTTGATGAGAGGCTTTGTCGTGAACCGTGTGAGCTGAGTGTGAGTCCTTGTCATAGTTGGACATCTTTTTTCCAAAGGGCTCAGAGCCCTGGGCTGACATCACCCTCAGCATCTATAACCTGGGTGAGGAAAGACGATGGCGAATGTTTTTAGTCCCCATCTCACTTTTCTCTGGGTTGCTCTATAAGAAATGTTTAGAAGTGAGCCCGTGTGTGCCGAGAAACTATTCAAAGATTTTAAGCAAAAGAGAAATGTGGGCTTCCCTGGTGGTGGTGCAGTGGTTAAGAATCCGCCCACCAATGCAGGGGACACGGGTTCGAGCCCTGGTCCGGGAAGATCCCACATGCCACGGAGCAACTAAGCCCGTGCACCACAACTACTGAGCCTGTGCTCTAGAGCCCACGAGCCATAACTACTGAGCCCACGTGCCACAACTACTGAAGCCCATGCGCCTAGAGCCCGTGCTCCGCAACAAGAGAAGCCATTGCACTGAGAAGCCCGCGCACCGCAACAAAGACCCAACGCAGCCAAAAGTAAATAAATAAGTGAGTAAGAAACGTGACCTGATGCTAAGAGCCTCATGTCCTGAAGGAGGAGTCTGTGCCGGTGTCTTAGGTGTTCGTGACTTCGCGCTGTTTCTGTAGCAGAGGAATTCATTCGCATTTCTTCCCGGTTTAGGTCAGTGGGCTGCCAACCCCCGATCTCAGCTGGCTGCTGGACGGCAAGCCCATCCGCCAGGACAGCACCCACAAGATGCTGGTGCGAGAGAACGGGGTGCACTCTCTGATCATCGAGCCCGTCACAGCCCGGGACGCCGGTGTCTACACGTGCATGGCCACCAACCGGGCTGGACACAACTCCTTCAGCCTGGAACTCGTGGTCGCAGGTAAGTCCCGGGAACCTCTCCCAGGGTGAGCGTCAGATGTAGAAGCAAACTAACCCATGTGGAAAGTACATCAAACTGCTGAAAAAAAATAGACCATTATCATCAACGTGTTAAGACCTGGCAAGTCAGAAACATCACTTTTTCTTTGCTGTAGCCATAGTTATTTTTCTTCCCTTCCCCCGTCAGCCTGGCAGCCAGAGAAGAGGGTTTGAGCAGTTTTTCTGGGCCATTCCCCTTCTCCTGGGCCCCCAGTGTCACACGGGAAAGGCGGCAGCAGCCCGGCCTCCAGGAACCAGACGAGGTGGGAGAATGTGCTCACGTGGCAAGTTCTGCACGTAGACCTAGCTTTTGAAGCCACGTGCAGTGATTTCAGAATTCAGAACTTTGAAACACTGTCATCTACCCCGCACGTCATGGACAGATTCAACTCAGGCTTGCTTTTCAATTGACTATATATCTTTACGAAATTCACCTACCAGAATAAAGTTCTGCCCTCAGGTATGGGAAATGAGTTTATGGAAAGGTTCGGTGTCCGCAGGAGCTGAGCGTGAGTTGAGAGCCTGTTCTCGGTGCTCATCTGAAAACAGCAGAACAGCGTTTATTTCTCACCACTGCATGCAAAGCGCTCACTTGGTCCCCACGGCAGCCCCATGAGGCAGCCAGCCAGTGGGAATTAGGAGAGAGGAAGTGACTTTCCCAGGGGCCAGGCTGCGGTGCCCCTCTGGTGCCGGGAGCCTTCGAGCTCCTGGGGGAGACAGCAGCAGCGGGGACGCAGCGGGCGGCCCGGCTACAGTCCGGGCTGGGGATTCTCGTGACAACAAACACCCAGACGTGTTCACACAAAAACATGGGCAGCGTGCAGCCTGTGTGTCAGACCCGCTTCAGTTTCACTCCTTCCTCCAGCCCGCCCGCCTCAAAACTCAACTGTTGGGGTCCCCCCGCCCGAGGTGCCCCCGTCGGCACTTCCGGGGGAAGTCGGGGCTCGGCTCCCAGCCCAGCCCTCGTTTTCCGGCTGTGTCCTCTGGCAGGCCCGCCTCTGCAGCTGAGCGTCCCCGAACGGAAAAGGGGGGCCGTGATGCTCAGAGTTGAAGGACTAAGTCGTGGCACAAGGACGAAATCCTGTGGAGCTCTGTGTGCCCACGAGCCCGCCTAGCCAAGCTCCAGAGGTAGCTGTGATACTACTGTGGAGGGTCGCTGCGACCTAAGGCCCGTCTTACACATTTATGCTCTTTTGAAAACTGGGACCCAAGGAAGAGCACCGAGTGAGGTCTCTTCCCAGAGTAGCCCAGGTCAAGTAACCACAGAAGGTCCAATAAAAATTAACCCTCTACGTAATTCAAGGTCATAGAGGGCCGTAGGTTTTTAAAAATCTCAGGTAGAACGTTCACCTTTGCTTTGCTATTATTTGTCACAGAGGAGGGAGTGCAGAAGGCCGCACTCAGACTCATTGTTGGCAGCTAGGATGATGGTAGCTAAGGCTTCCTCTTCCTCTGGGACTGTTGCCACCGCAGATCCAAGGGAACACTGAGAGTGTTACTAACAGTTCTGATTTGTCCAGACTGGGTAATAGTCGTCGTTTTCATAGCTTTCTTCAAAGAAATACAAATTGGAACTTGTGTAGAATGCACGTTCCTAGTGTTGAGGTAACTAGTTAAAGCTGCCTCTCCTCGTTTCCCCCTTTGTAGCCTGTGGTATGTCTCTCTTAAGCCAGGACCTAGAAATCTCAGAGTGTCTCGGCCAGCAGGGTGGGAATCTAAGGGATCAGCGCCGCTAGGTGGCAGCGGTGGGCTGAGGCAGGGACCCTCATCAGTCACCAGCCTGACGGAGGTCCCCCGAGAGCACGCAGGCAGGCGCTCTGGGGAGCAGGTGCGGGCCTGCCGGACTTGAACTGATTGAGGAGAGAAAGGCGTGGAATGTAGGGTAGGAACCCCTCTTGGTGGAGGAGGGGTTACTTGGAGAGAGGACAAGCATCCTGCCACCTGAAGGGGACAACGACGTCAGCCAAGTTGAGCGGTATTGCTGAAAGCACCTCCGTTCTTCTGTGGTACCTTTTGCGCCCGTCACGGGTAGGTAATCCGTCTCGTGTCTTTGCAGCTAAGGAAGCGCACAAGCCCCCCGTGTTCCTCGAGAAGCTGCAGAACACGGGGGTGGCGGACGGGTACCCGGTGCGGCTGGAATGCCGGGTGTCCGGGGTGCCGCCGCCGCAGATATTTTGGAAGAAGGAAAACGAGTCGCTCACTCACAGCACGGACCGCGTGAGGTGAGAGCCCACGGGGCTGCCCCCCACCCGCGGGGGGCCCCGATGGTCCCAAAGGAAGGTGCACAGCACGCGCCTGTGTGCGCAGCCCCCGCCCCCGCGCCTGCGCTTTGCGGAGGCTGCCCCGCTGTGTGGTGCGGCGGCTCCCCGCCTAACGCAGGCAGTGCTTTGCGGGGGCAGATGCTCCCCCTGGGAATTAAGTGCTCGGCTTCTTTCAGCCTCCCGGCCTCTCCGCTCTCTCATTAGCTGTCACGGGCTGGCGGCCTCTGCAGAATTAGGAGGACCCTGTTATCCGCTGCTTGCACAGTTCTGTTGCTCATGAGCTAATGAGAAGCGATGCTTCGTGTCCTGAAACATTTCGAGCCCTATGACCGTGTCTGTCTCTTGCAGCCTGCACCAGGACAACTACGGCTACGTGTGTCTACTCATCCAGGGAGCCACCAAGGACGACGCTGGCTGGTACACGGTGTCGGCCAAGAACGAGGCCGGGATCGTGTCCTGCACGGCCCGGCTGGACGTCTACAGTGAGTACCCCTCCCTCTCGCCTCGATGCATTATTGGTTCCTTCAGTTACGACAAGGCGGGCGTCAGCACACCTAGTCACGTTACTCTGATCTGATCAACAACTCTAGCGCTTTATTTGCCAGAAATTTCACACTGCTCTTTCTCTTTCTATTTATAGTTTCTCAACACTAATAGTGAACCTCGCCAGAAGAACAGTGCCCAAGTATCACTCAGGAACTTTGCGTTTTTAGCAAAACGTGCATGTGGATTTCTCTGGTGTCGGCTACCCAGCTGTGGCTTTCTTACCCAGCACCCTTAGGGGTTAACACCAGGCAAAGGCATAAGCACAGATTTTTCATTTTGTGACTGCCTTGTGCAAATGACTGCCTTTTAACATTTCTCCCTAAGCTGTGATCCTGTCACAGCATCTTAATTCACTCTGAACGTGTGGCCCGTGGAACCCGGAATGCATCCTTTCTGTGGCTCAGTGCTTTGTGTTAACATATCTTAAGCAGTTCAGCAGTCGGTTTGTGAGTGTTTGTGTACGTGTATTTGTGTACATGCATCCCAGGTTGAAAGAAGAAAGTTCTTACTAAGTTTACAAACTAGCCCAGTAGCATTATGTGATCTAGTGACAAGAACACCACTAGGAAAAATTCAGAACTGGTTTCACACATAAGAAAGGACTGGCCTCAACCTTCCCTATCGCCCGGTTCCTTTCAAACAATTTGTGTTAGAACACCCATCCAGAATACCTGATGACTGCCATTACTGTGGCATTTACACATTTTGAGCTTTGAAGTTTTTTTCGAAGTGAGAATCAGGAAGTGTAGCCGCCATTTCAGAGGACTCCCCGAGCTGCATGCAGTGAGCACTGACTATCAAGATAAACCACACGCTGTCTCTGTTCCCGAGCTGCTGTAGGCCCACCGCCCTGTGTAGGCAGTAAATCTGCAACATGTGAGGAGACGGCAGAACCACCCGTACACTTTAGGACTTCTACCATGGACGTGTTCGGTCTTTTGCAAAGAACGCGTGCCTGGTACACAGCCAGAGCCCTGCTGCCTGGTTACAGATTCTGAGTTCCGTGTTGTGTCTTGCAGCCCAGTGGCAGCAGCCCCCGCCGAGCACCAAGCCGAAGCGGGTGCGGCCCTCGGCCAGCCGCTACGCCGCGCTCTCGGACCAGGGACTCGACATCAGGGCTGCGTTCCAGCCCGAGGCCAGCCCATCCCACCTGATGCTGAGCCCCGGCCTGGTGGAGAGCGAGGACCTGTGAGCTGGCGCTCTCCGCGGAGCCCAGACACTGAAACCACTGCTGCCTTGACCCACACCCTCCTCTGTCACGGGATGTAAAAGGCAGAAACATACCTTTGGCTCTAAGAAACAAAAGGACACCAAAATCCTACTTTTCTTCCTGGTAAACCAGACGTAGAGGCTGCGTACGCGATGCTGATTGATAGGAATGCACACCTTGCACGGAGAATTCACATTCATCAGCCAATTTTAAACTTTGGGAAGTGCTGCAGTTCAGGGGGTCTGAAATGCCAAAGTGCTAACGGAAAAAAGGTGACCACGACCTGTGTTGTCCCGAGTGTCTTCTAACTAGGTCAAGACCTTCGTTCTTAACCTTTTTTTCTTTACGTGTAGTATTTTCTTTTCTTGTTACCTTGGTAGGGCGCTTACTTACAAACCATATTAAAAGAATGCAAAGTACTCTGAATAAAGAAGAGGCATATTGCAGTCCATTCCACGAAGGGCATCCCAACCACCCAAGTGACCGAGGTGTGTAGTATCTGGAGGAGACGGGTCTGGAAGGGGCGGAGAGGAGAGGGAAAGGAAGCACGACCAGACAGACTGCGCTCACTTAGGTGAAAGCAGCGGAGCACGAGACGGCAAAGGCCAGGCTTTTCTTTGGTTTTCTTCACACTTAACCTAAAATAGAAGCGACAAGACACCGCCATTCCCAAGTCGGGAACTCGAGGGTCAGCCGGAGGGAACCTCGTGCTCGGGACACTGCAGTGTCGGAGCTGGCGCCGCGGCGGGAGGTTGAGGTGCACACTGCAAGTTGAATATGGGCTGAGCTGCGAGATTGTCATGGATCAGAGACAGCCTGTGGGCGCTAGTCTACTTGGGGAGACAAAGACGGGGGTGCCAGCATGCATTTTCTCCATGGCACCGCCATACGGTGGGTGGAAACTATTCACTTCCCTGCTGCCACGAGACCTTTTGCCTTAAGAAGGTGCTGGGTTCCAAGTAGTTTGTAAAGGCATCTCGGCAAAGACTGCATTCTGAATGCCTGTGATTCTGCATCAACTAGATGGAGTGGATTCTGACCAGACTTGACGGTTTTAAGTCAGAACCAATAAACTTTAAAAAGGAGAAAAAAGCAAATTTGGGCTGATATTATAAAACCTGAGTCTTTAATGGTACTTTCCTACGAAGAGAACACACTGTATGCCTTATGCAAAACACATTTCTCTCTCGTTATTTATAATACAAATGTTGAACTCTCTTAGCTCAGTTACTCCATTCAATACGTAGTATTTTTTAAGTACTTTTGTATCTGTGTGCCACCGTGTATATCCCATCGCACTGCTTCACATGGACAGCTTTCTACTTCCTTGTAAGAGCACCAACCAAGCGAGCTTTAAATGCCAGGCTGGAGCTCCGGTGCCCACGTTCGGAGCAGAGTGGCACACGTGTCTCTGACTACACCTACGTGCATTGCTGATGTCGGATTTCAGACACCGTGCGAAGTCTCTCCTGGACCTTTCTATAGTGTAGAATTATGACTTAACATCATCTCTTACTTGCCAAATTTTTCTGAATGTGACTTCTTGCTGATTTGCTGGGTTTGGGATTAAGTAGCATTACTTTGCCACCTTTCGTGTATTTATAAAGAAATAAGTACGATCTTACCACTCTGGATTGTTGTGGATTTAACATCAATAAATATTTAACAAATAATAGTTGCAATTTTGTGAAGCAAATACTCAGTCGTTTTCATTTTCTATTGCTTGCTGTAATAAACTGGTACAGACTAGAACCGGTGTGTCTGCTGCAGTGCATTCTCACCCGAGCGCAAGCGCCTGGGACAGAACTGGGCTCCTCGTGGCCGTAGGACGGGGTCCCACGTGGTCTGTCAGCGGGGGCACTGGGCTGCTACAGGCCGCGTCACCCCCCCTCCCTCACCAAAACCGGCAGTGAGAATCTCCCTGGGGACAAATCCCTCTCACGCTTTGACTGTGGTCAAGGAGAGTCCCGTGCCTTTTAAGGGACCATCTGATCTGGGATCTGCGTGTGGGTGAGAGAGAAGGGGGGTGCACCCCAGGGTGGGGGACGCTGGCAGCCGGCTCAGAACCCTGCCTGCCTCAGCAGTTTACCAGACACGTGCCCGTGAGTAACTGGATCCTGTGATCCCCCGGGAAAGCGTCCTGCAGCCACACACCATAGCCGCTCTCTTAGGGATTAAGTATACGGGGTTCTGGCTCAAGAGGTCCTCCCCCAGACACACCAGATCCGCTACTACATACAGACCCATTTCCTCCGAAAGAAACCTCAGGTGAATGAGAACAGACCCACGCCACAACAGGAGGGGCTGAGGCACAGCCTCACTGTGACCCCCACTGCCCGGCACGGTGACCCACAGTGAGGAGGGAACTCAACCCCAAGCCTTCCCCAGGGAGTGAAGGGTTTGAACCCCTCACCAGGACCCCACCTTTTAAGGCCTGCCTCTGAGACCAGCCCCCAAGACGTGTAGCTTTGAAAGCCAACGGGGCTTCTGTCCATGAGACAAGGCTGTGGGGCACTGGGAGATGCTTCCAGGGCTGCATGGACTGGGCCAGCACAGAGGCCGCCGACTGAAAAGTGCCCAGACCCTCTGTGAAAGAGGCTTCTTTGCTTACGTTCAGCCTGAGGGACAGACATCTAGCTGGACACATGTCAGGCCAACCCGAGTGCTCTCCAGAAACCCCCAAGGGCAGGCGCTGTCTTCACGCCATCCCTCTGCCTCCAGATTGCCACTAGCTCCCGCAAAGGGGCCCGTGCGCTGGCCTGGGGCCCAGGGGACACCTGAATGGCCTAGCTCTGCCGGCCAGGGGGGCTTACATTTGCGAGTCCCATAAGTCTATAACAGAGAAACAGTTCTTACCCTGCTATCCCCCGGGGCAGAGCACACAGGCAGCACACTGAAGCACCCCACTCTCTCTGTGACACAGGGCAGTGGTTTTCACAGCTATGGCATAAGGGGCAGGCTTCTAATTAAACACACACCTAAGGGCCGACTGCAACCCTCTCCAGAGGGGGCCGTGTCCCAGTTCACCTGTGTCTCGAAGCAAGGAGTGGGCCCATGAGTAGCAACCAGGTGTGGCTGCCACCCACTGTGATTTTAAATCTTCCAACAAAAGTCCAGGACCATAAGGCTTCCCAGGTGAATTCAATCAAACATTTAGAGAAGAGCTAACACCCATCCTCAAACTCTTCCCAAAAATTGCAGAGGAAGGAACACTCCCAAGCTCATTCTGCAAGGCCACCATCATCACCCTGATACCAAAACCAGACAGAGATGTCACAAAAAAAGGAAATTACAGGCCAATATCACCGATGAACATAGAGGCAAAAATCCTCAACAAAATACTAGCAAACAGAATCCAACAGCACATTAAAAGGATCATACACCATGATCAAGTGGGATTCATCCCAGGGATGCAAGCGTTCTTCAATATATGCAAATCAATCAATGTGATACACCATATTAACAAATCGAAAAACAAAGAGCATCATCTCAACAGTCCTCGCGGACAGACGCCGCGGTTTCTTGCTTCAACAGTGCTTGGACGCAACCCAGCGCTCGTCCCCCGCTCCCGGCCCTCACCGCCACCTCACAGCGCCCTCCGACCGCCCCAAGGTCCCCGCCGCCGTTACAGCGCCACGCAGCCACCGCCACCGTTTCACCTCAGCCGCCTGCCACGACGACCGCGTCCCCCTCGCAGGTGCACCAGAACTACCACCAGGGCTCGGAGGCCGCCATCAACCGTCAAATCAACCCAGAGCTCTACGCCGCCTACGTCTACCTGTCCGTGTCGTACTATTTTGACCACGATGATGAGGCTTTGAAGAACTTTGCCAAATACTTTCTTCACCAGTCTCGTGAGGAGAGGGAACATACTGAGAATCTGATGAAGCTGCAGAACCAACAGGGTGGCCGAATCTTCCTTCGGGATATCAAGAAACCAGACCGTGATGACGGGGAGAACAGGCTGAATGCAATGGAATGTGCGCTACACTGGGAAAAAAGTGTGACTCAGTCACTACTGGAACTGCACCAGCTGGCCACGGAGAAAAATGACCCCCATTTGTGTGACTTCATTGAGACTCATTATCTGAACGAACAGGTGAAATCCATTAAAGAATTGGGTGACCACGCAACCAACTTGCGCACAATGGGGGCCCCCGAATCTGGCATGGCACAGTATCTCTTGGACAAGCACACCCTGGGAAATAGTGATAATGAGAGCTAAGCCTTAGGCTGGCTTCCCGTAGCCACAGGGGGTGATTCATTATCTGAACGAACAGGTGAAATCCATTAAAGAATTGGGTGACCACGCAACCAACTTGCGCACAATGGGGGCCCCCGAATCTGGCATGGCACAGTATCTCTTGGACAAGCACACCCTGGGAAATAGTGATAACGAGAGCTAAGCCTTAGGCTGGCTTCCCATAGCCACAGGGAGTGTTACAAATTGGAAAAGAAGTACTAAAACTGTCACTGTTTGCAGGTGACATGATACTACACGTAGAAAATCCTAAATATATTACCAGAAAACTACTGGAGCTCATCAGTGAATTTGGTAAAGTTGCAGGATACAAAAATAATACACAGAAATCTCTTGCATTCCTGTACACTAACAACAAAAGATCAGAAGGAGAAATTAAGGGAAAAATCCCACTGACCATCGCAACAAAAAGAATCAAATACCTAAGAATAAACCTACCTAAGAAAGCAAAAGACCTGTACTCAGAAAACTACAAGACACTGATGAAAGAAATCAGAGACAACACAAACAAATGGAGAGATATACCACATTTTTGGATTGGAAGAATCAATATTATGAAAGTGACTATACTACCCAAAGCAATCTACAGATTCAATGCAATCCCTATGATATTTCTTAAAGAATTAGAACAAAAATATTTTATAATTTCTATGGAGACACAGAAGACCTCAAATAGCCAAAGGAATCTTGAGAAAAAAAAACAGAGCTGGAGGAATCAGACTATACCTGACTTTGTACTACAAATCTCAAGTAATCAGAACAGTATGGTACTGTCACAAAGACTGAAATACAGATCAGTGGAACAGGATAGAAAGTCCAGTGATATACCCACATACATATGGTCAATTAATCTATGATGAACAAGGCAAGAATATACAATTGGGAAAACACAGTCTCTTCAATAAGCGGTGCTGGGAAAAGTGGACAGCTACATGTAAAAGAATGAAATTACAATACTCCCTAACACCATACACAAAAATAAACTCAAAATGGATTAAAGATATAAATGTAAGGCCAGACATTATAAAACTCTTAGGAAAAAACATAGGCAGAACACTCTTTAACATAAAACACAGCAAGATCTTTTTTTTTTTTTTTTTTTGGGGGACGCGGGCCCCCCCCTT
>NW_020173132.1:30034-33615 GCF_003031525.2 Neophocaena asiaeorientalis asiaeorientalis | reverse complement strand
CGGTACGCGGGCCTCTCACTGTTGTGGCCTCTCCTGCTGCGGAGCACAGGCTCCGGACACGCAGGCTCAGCGGCCATGGCTCACGGGCCCAGCCGCTCTGCGACATGTGGGATCCTCCCAGACCGGGGCACGAACCCATGTCCCCTGCATCGGCAGGCGGACTCAACCACTGTGCCACCAGGGAAGCCCCAGCAAGATCTTTTTTGATCCACTTCCTAGAGTACTGAAAATAAAAACAACAATAAACAAATGGAACCTAATTAAACTTAAAAACTATTGCATAGCAAAGGAAACGATAAACAAAACGAAAAGACAACCTATGGACTGGGAGAAAATATTTGCCAACAATGCAACCAACAAGGGATTAATCTCCAAAATACACAAACTTATGCAGCTCAATATCAAAAAATCAAACAACCCAATCAAAAAATGGACAGAAGACCTGAATAGACATTTCTCCAAAGAGACATAGAGATAGCCAAGAGGTACATGAAAAGATGATCAAAATCACTAATTATTAGAGAAATGCAAATCAAAACTACAATGAGGTATTCCCTCATACTGGTCAGAGTGGCCAGCATCAAAAAATCTACAAACAATAAATGCTGGAGTAGGTATGGAGAAAAGGGAACCCTCCTATGCTGTTGGTGGGAATGTGAATTGGTGCAGCCACTATGGAGAACAGTATAGAGGTTCCTTAAAAAACTAAAAAGAGAACTACCATATGACCCAGCAATCCCACTCCTGGGCATATACCTGGAGAAAACCATAATTCAGAATGATACATGCACCCCAATGTTCACTGTAGCACTGTTTACAATAGTCAAGACATGGAAGCAACCTAAATGCCCACCGACAGATGAATGGATAAAGATGTGGTGTTTATATGTGTGTGTATGTGTATATACACACATACACTGGAATGTTAGCCATAAAAAAGAACAAAATAATGCCATTTGCAGCAACATGAGTGGACCTAGAGATTGTCATACTGTATGAAGTCAGACACAGAAAGACAGATATCCTATGATATTGTTTATATGTGGAATCTTAAAAAAAAATTACAAATGAACTCATTTACAAAACAGAAATAGGGTCACGGATGTAGAAAACAAACTTATGGTTACCAGGGGATGGGAGGGGGCAGGGATAAATTAGGAGATTGGGATTGACATATACACACTACTGTATATAAAATGACTAGTAAAGACCTACTGTACAGCACAGGGACCTCTACTCAACACTCTGTAATGACCTATATGGGAAAAGAATCTAAAAATACGAAGAGTGGATATATGTATAAGTGATTCACTTTGCTCTACACCGGAAACTTACACAACATTGTAAATCAACTATACTCCAATAAAATTTTTTTTTAAACTACATACAGAACTATCATACACTCTAGCTAACTCACTCCTGGGCATATATCTGGAGAAAACCATAATTTGGAAAGACACATGAACCCAATGTTCATTGCAGCACTATTTACAACAGCCAGGACATGGAAGCAACCTAAGTGTCCATCGACAGATGAATGGATAAAGAAGGTGTGGCAAATATATACAATGGAATATTACTCAGCCATAAAGAAGAATGAAATAATGCCATTTGAGACAACATGGGTGGACCTAGAGACGGTCATAGTGCATGCAGTCAGCCAGACAGAGAAAGACAAACACCGTATGATGTCTCTTGGGCATACAGGCTGTGATCACTCAGGGCTCAGGTTACCAGAGTGCAGACAGGTAGAAGAGACTCAGGGAAGAAAGAAGTTTGGGGAGAACTCTGGACAGTAAGGCACAGAGAGGAGCACAGCCTGCCCTCCAGAATACCACTGGTTTTACACACTCCAGGTTCACAACCACCCGCTCTGTTTTCCAGATGCCAGCATTCACGGAGGCCTACAGCTTGAAGACCAAGAGTCAAGCAAAATATTTCTCTGCCCAGAGTCCTGCCTCTGGTGAGAGAAAATGCAGTCAGAGCACAGACAGCCTGCCAGGTTGTCTGGCCACTGTGCCCCTCGATCTGTCTGTAACTTCCGGATAGGATATAGTTAGCCAACCTGTGTCCCTCCGAGAAGGGAGCCAACTGGGCCAGTCACAGGCGCACAGCAACCAACCCCTCCTGTCCAGGCACCTCCCTAAGGTTAGAGCAACCCCATCTCACATTCTGGAGGTCCAAACTGGGAGCTGCATGTGCACGATGCCGGTGCTCTGTCACCCTCTAGTGGCTGTCCTCTCTAACTGCAGTTTTGAACCCTTCCTCCTGCCCCCCGCTCCCCAGCTGGCTGCACTGGCCTTGGGCACCTTCCAGCCTGATTACATTCCCCTTCTTTTTGTAATCACAATAAAGTCACCTACAGAGTTTCAGGATCTCTCCAGAAGGAAGATCTTTTTTTTTTTTTTAAACATCTTTATTGGGGTATAATTGCTTTACAGTGGTGTGTTAGTTTCTGCTTTATAACAAAGTGAATCAGTTATACATATACATATGATCCCATATGTCTTCCCTCTTGCGTCTCCCTCCCTCCCACTCTCCCCATCCCACCCCTCCAGGCTGTCACAAAGCACCGAGCGGATATCCCTGGGCCTTGCGGCTGATTCCCCCCCGCTATCTACCTTACTACGTTTGTTAGTGTGTATATGTCCATGACTCTCTCTCGCCCTGTCAAAGCTCACCCTTCCCCCTCCCCATATCCTCAAGTCCGTTCTCCAGTAGGTCTGCGTCTTTATTCCTGTCTTACCCCTAGGTTCTTCATGACATTTTTTCCCCTTAAATTCCATATATATGTGTTAGCATACGCTATTTGTCTTTTTCTTTCTGACTTACTCAGAAGGAAGATCTTTTAATCAGTACATGTTAACCATGAGAAGTTTGTTTCAAGAACGAAATTGAAATACTGTATTTTTCTTTTTGTTTCCAAATAGAAACAGCTCTAGTTTTACAGGTCATAAAAATTTCAAAGTTATAATATGATGTCCTTGGCCAGAGAAAGAAAAGAAACATTTTAGGGCTCCCTCCACTCAACCACCCTTTAAGTCATGTGATTGGCCTTTAAATCAATCAGCTGATCCCTGTATCTCCCTGACCAGGATTTATATCAGCTCCACCCCCTTTAATGTACCTAACCTAGTTTTACCCCATAGTCTGCCCCTGAAACCTGCAACTTCAAAAGTTGGGAAGTTAATGTTGATCCCAGCATCAAACACAGCTTCAGCGGGAGAAAAAAAAAGGTGCAAATGAACTGATTTACAAAACAGAAACAGTCACAGATGTAGAAAACAAACCTAGGATTTGTTTGGAGAAAAGGGGGGAAAATGGGGTATGGATAAATTGGGAGATTGGCATTGACATATACACACTACTATATATAAAATAGGTAAGTAATAAGGACCTACTGTATAGCACAGGGAACTCTACTCCATACACCGTAATGACCTATATAGGAAAAGAATCTTTAAAAGAGTGGATATATGTATATGTATAACTCATTCACTTTGCTGTACACCTGAAACTTACACAACATTGTAAATCTATACTCCAATAATTTTTTTAAAAAAAAGAACCCTTATACAAAA
>NW_020173132.1:7374-29923 GCF_003031525.2 Neophocaena asiaeorientalis asiaeorientalis | reverse complement strand
ATTCACCAATAATTTTTTTAAAAAAAAAAACCCTTTTAAAAAAAAAAAAAAAAAAAAAAAAATACACCCCTAATAGCCAAACCAATCTTGAGAAAGATAAACAAGGGTGGAAGAATCAGACTCCCTGACCTCACACTATATTACAAAGGTAATATATCAAAACAGTATGGTACTGTCACAAAAACTGACATATGCACCACTGGAACAGGACAGAAATCCGGAGATAAACCAGGAACATATGGTCAACTAATCTATGATGAAAAAGGCAAGACTATACAGTGGAGAAAAGACAGCCTCTTCAATAAGTGGTGCTGGGAAAATGGGACAGCCACATGTAAAAGAATGAAACTACAACACTCCCTAACACCATACACAAAAATAAACTCACAATGGATTGAAGACCTAAATGTCAGGGCAGACACTATAAAACTCTTAGAAAAAAAGATAAACACTCTAACATAAAACACAGCAAGATCTTTTATGATCCACTTACTAGAGGACAGAAAATAAAAACAAAAATTTAAAAATGGGACCTAATTAAACTTAAAAACTATTGCACAGCAAAGGAAACCATAAACAAGACAAAAGGACAACCCTCAGAATGGGAGAAAATATTTGTAAATGAAGCAACTGAGTAAAGGATTAATTAAAGGATTAATCTCCAAAATATACAAGCAGCTCATGCAGCTCAATATCAAAAACACAAACACCCAATCCAAAAAATGGGCAGAAGACCTAAACACACATTGCTCCAAAGAAGATATACAGATTGCCAAAAAGCACACGAAAGGATGCTCAACATCACTAATCATTAGAGAAATGCAAATCAAAACTACAGTGAGGTATCACCTCACATCGGTCAGAAGGGCCATCATCAAAAAGTCTACAAACAACAAATGCTGGAGAGGGTGTGGAGAAAAGGGAACCCTCTTGCACTCTTGGTGGGAATGTAAATTGATACAGCCACTATGGAGAACAGTATGTAGGTTCCTTAAAAACTAAAAATAGAACTGCCATATGACCCAGTAATCCCACTACTGGGCATATACCCTGAGAAAACCATAATTCAAAAAGAGTCATGTACCACAATGTTCACTGCAGCTCTATTTACAATAGCCAGGACATGGAAGCAACCTAAGTGTCCATCAACAGATGAATGCATAAGGGAGAAGTGGCACATATATACAATGGACTATTACTCAGCCATAAAAAGAAACGAAATTGAGTTATTTGTAATGAGGTAGATGGACCTAGAGTCTGTCATACAGAGTGAAGTAAGTCAGAAGAAGAAAAACAAATACCATGAGAATGGTTCAAGATGGCTGAGTAGAAGGACATGCTCTCACTCCCTCTTGCAAGAGCACTGGAATCACAACTAACTGCTGAACAATCATCGACAGGAAGACACGAACTCACCAAAAAAGATACCCCACATCCAGAGACAAAGGAGACGCCGCAATGAGACGGTAGGAGGGGTGCAATCACAGTAAAACCAAATCCCATAACTGCTGGGTGGGCGACTCAAAAACAGGAGAACACTTATACCACAGAAGTCCATCCACTGGAGTGAAGGTTCTGAGCCCCACGTCAGGCTTCCCAACCTGGGGGTCCGGAACAGAGGAGGAATTCCAAGAGAATCAGACTTTGAAGGCTAGCAGGATTTGACTGCAAGACTTCGAGAGAACTGGGGGAAACAGAGACTCCACTCTTGGAGGGCACACACGAAGTAGTGTGTGCATAGGGACCCAGGGGAAGGAGGAGTGACCCCATAGGAGACTGAACCAGACCTACCTGCTAGTGTTGGAGGGTCTTCTGCAGAGGTTGGGGGTGGCTGTGGCTCACCATGAGTACAAGGACACTGGCAGCAGAAGTCCTGGGAAGTACTCCTTGGTGTGAGGCCTCCCAGAGTCTGCCATTAGCCCCACCAAAGAGCCCCGTAGGCTCCAGTGTTGGGTCACCTCAGGCCAAACAACCAACGGGGAAGGAACCCAGCCCCACGCATCATCAGACAAGCGGATTAAAGTTTTACTGAGCTCTGCCCACCAGAGGAACAGCCAGCTCTACCCACCACCAGTCCCTCCCATCAGGAAGCTGGCAAAGCCTCTTAGATACCCTCATCCACCAGAAAGGCAGACAACAGAAACAAGAAGAACTACAATCATGTAGCCTGTGGAACAGAAACCACATTCACAAAAAGACAAGATGAAAAGGCAGAGGGCTATGTACCAAATGAAGGAACGAGATAAAACCTCAGAAAAACAACTAAATGAAGTGGAGATAGGAAACCTTCCAGAAAAAGAATTCAGAATAATGAGAGTGAAGAAGATCCAGGACCTCGGAAGAAGAATGGAGGCAAAGGTCGAGAAGATGCAAGAAATGTTTAACAAAGACCTAGAAGAATTAAAGAACAAACAGAGATGAACAACACAATAACTGAAATGAAAACTACACTAGAAGGAGCCAATAGCAGAATAACTGAGGCGGAAGAATGGATAAGTGACCTGGAAGACAGAATGGTGGAATTCACTGCTGCGGAACAGAATAAAGAAAAAACAAAAGAAATGAAGACAGCCTAAGGGACCTCTGGGACAACATTAAATGCAATAACATTCACAGTATAGGGGTCCCAGAAGGAGGATAAGAGGAAATCGACAGTAACACAATAATAGTGGGGGACTTTAACACCTCACTTGCACCAATGGACAGATCATCCAGACAGAAAATTAATAAGGAAACACAAGCTTTAAATGACACAATAGACCAGAGAGATTTGATTGATATTTATAGGACATTCCACCCCAAAACAGCAGATTACACTTTCTTCTCAAGTGCACATGGAACATTCTCGAGGACAGATCACATCTTAGGTCACAAATCAAGCCTCAGTAAAATAAGAAAATTGAAAGCATATCAAGCATCTTTTCAGACCACAACACTATGAGATTAGAAGTCAATTACAGGGGAAAAAATGTAAAAAACACAAACACAAGGAGGCTAAACAATAAGTTACTAAATAACCAAGAGAACACTGAAGAAATCAAAGAGGAAATCAAAAAATACCTAGAGAAAAATGACAATGAAAAACTACGGGATGCAACAAAAGGAGTTCTAAGAGGGAAGTTTATAACAATACAATCCTACCTCAAGAAGCAACAAATATCTCAAACAATCTAACCTTACACCAAAAGGAACAAGAGAAAGAAAAACAAAACACAAAGTTAGTAGAAGGAAAGAAATCATAAAGATCAGAGCAGAAATAAATCGAAACAAAGAAAACAGTAGCAAAGATCAATAAAACTAAAAGTTGGTTCTTTGAGAAGATACACAAAATTGATAAACCATTAACCAGACTCATCAAGAAAAAGAGGGAGAGAACTCAAATCAATAAAATTAGAAATGAAAAAGGAGTTTCTGTAAAAGATGTCAGTAAAAGAAGTTACAACAGACACCAAAGAAATACAAAGCATCCTAAGAGACTACTACAAGCAACTCTATGCCAATAAAATGGACAACCTGGAAGAAATGGACAAATTCTTAGAAAGCTATAACCTTCCAAGACTGAACCAGGAAGAAATAGAAAATATGAACAGACCAATCAACAGACCAATCACAAGTAATGTAATTGAAACTGTGATTAAAAGTCTTCCAACAAACAAAAGTCCAGGACCAGATGGCTTCACAGGTGAATTCTATCAAACATTTAGAGAAGAGCTAACACCCATTTTTGCGGTACACGGGCCTCTCACCGCTGTGGCCTCTCCCGCCACAGAGCACACGCTCCTGACACGCAGGTTCAGTGGCCATGGCTCACGGGCCCAGCCGCTCCGCGGCACGTGGGATCTTCCCAGACCAGGGCACGAACCCGTGTCCCCTGCATCGGCAGGCAGACTCTCAACCACTGCACCACCAGGGAAGCCCCTGGCTGATTCACTTTGTTATACAGCAGCAACTAACACAACATTATAAAGCAATTATACTCCAATAAAGATATAAGAAAAATAGAATATTGAAAAGAAAAATAAACAAAGGGGCCCTAATTAAACTTATAAACTATTGTACAGCAAAGGAAACCATAAAGAAAACAAAAAGACGACCTCAGAATGGGAGAAAATATTGGCAAATGAACCAACCGACAAGGGATTAATCTCCAAAATATAAGAACAGCTCATGCAGCTCAATATCAATAAAGCAACCCAATCAAAAAATGGGTGGAAGATCTAAATAGATATTTCTCCAAAGAGACATACAGATGGCTGAAAAGCACCAGAAAAGATGCTCAATATCACTATTAGAGAAATGCAGATCAAGACAACAATGATACCTCACACCAGTCAGAATATCACTAAAGAATTCTACAATCACTGTTGAATTCTACAATTCAACAGTGTATTGTTTACACTGTTGGTGCAAATGTAAATTGATATAGCCACTATGGAGAACAGTATGGAGGTTCCTTAAAAAACTAAAAATAGAACTCTATGACCCAGCAATTCCATAATTCAGAATGATACATGCACCCCAATGTTCACTACAGCACTATTTACAATAGTCAAGACATGGAAGTAACCTAAATGCCCATCAACAGAGGAATGGATAAAGAAGATGTGACACATATATACAATGGAATGTTACTCAGCCATAAAAAAGAACAAAATATACATGGGTGGACCTAGCGACTGTCATACTGAGTAAAGTCAGACACAGAAAGACAAATATATGATATTGCTTATATGTGGAATCTTAGAAAACAAAAAACAACAGTACAAATGAACTTATTTATAAAACAAAAGTAGAGTCACAGATATAGAAAACAAACTTATGGTTACCGGATGGGGGGAGGGATAAATTAGTAGATTGGGATTGACATATAACACTACTATATATAAAATAGGTAACTAATAAGGACCTACTGTATAACACAGGGACCTCTACTCAATACTCTGTAATGACCTATATGGGAAAAGAATCTAAAAAAAGAGTAGATATATGTATATGTATAACTGATTCACTCTCCTGTACAACTGAAACTTCCACAACATTGTAAATCAACTATACTCCAATTCAACAAAATTTTTAAAGAACCCTTAAAAAAAAAAAGACCCCAAATTGCCAAAGCAATCTTCAGAAAGAAAAACAGAGCTGGAGGAATCAGGCTCCCAGACGTCAGACTGTATTACAAAGCTACAGTAATCAAAATAGTATGGTACTGCCACAAAAACAGAACTATAGATCACTGGAATGGGATAGAAAGTCCAGTGATAGACCCACACACATATGATCAACTAATCTATGATGAATGAGGCAAGAATACACATGGAGAAAACAGTCTCTTCAATAAGTGGTGCTGGGAAATCTGGACTACATGTAAAAGCTACATGTAAAAGAATGAAATTACCACACTCCCTAACACCATACACAAAAATAAACCAAAATGGATTAAAGACTCAAATGTAAGGCTGGACACTATAAAAATCTTAGAGGAAAACATAAGCAGAACACTCTCTGACAGAAATTGCAGGAATATCTTTTTTATTCTCCTCCTAAAGTAATGAAAACAAAAATAAACAAATGGGACATAATTAAACTTAAGAGCTTTTGACCACCAAAGGAAAGCATAAACAAAACAAAAAGACAATCTATAGAATGGGACAAAGTATTTCCAAATGAAGTGACCAACAGGGACTAATCTCCAAATATACAAACTGCTCATGCAGCTCAATATCATAAAAAACCAAATAACCCAAACAATAAATGGGTGGAAGATCTAAATAGACATGTCTCCAAGGAAGACATACAGGTGGCCAAAAAGCACATGGAAAGATGCTCAACATCACTAATTATTACACAAATGCAACTGAAAACTACAATGAGGTACCACCTCACACTGGTCAGATTGGCCAACATAAAAAGTCTACAAACAATAAATGCTGGAGAAATTGTGGAGAAAAGGGAACCTTCCTACACTCTTGCTGGGAATGTAAATTAGTGCAGCCACTATGGAGAACAGTATGGAGGTTGCTTTAAAAACTAAATATAGAACAAAATTACGATCCCCATCATCCCACTCCTGGGCATATATCCAGAGTAAACCATAATTCGAAAAGATACATACACCCCAATATTCATCGCAGCACTATTTACAATAGCCAAGACATGGAAGCAACCTAAATATCAATGGACAGAGGAATGGATAAGGAAGATGTGGTACATATATTCAATGGAATATTAGCCATAAAAAGTATCAAACTAATGCCATTTGCAGCAACATGGATGGACCTAGAGATTATCATACTAAGTGAAGTAAGAAAGAGAAAGACAAATACCCTATGATATCCCTTATATGTGGAATCTAACAAAATGGTACAAATGAACTTATTTACAAAACAGACATAGACTCACAGATGTAGAAACCAAACTTCTGGTTACAAACAAGAAAGGGGGGAAAGGGATAAATCAGGATATTGGCATTAACATATCCACGCTATATATAAAATGTGTAAGTACCTACTATATAGCACAGGGAACTCTACTCAATATTCTGTAATAACCTATATGGGAAAGCAATCTAAGAAAAATGGACATATGTATATGTATACCTGATTCACTTTTCTGTACACCTAAAACTAATACAACGTTGTAAATCAACTATACTCCAGTTAAAAAAAAAAAAAAAAAAAGACGTACTTTGCAATGCCAAAAAAAAAAAAAAGACAAGTATGCTTACCCTCTTGGCCAACAATGAATGAACAAAGTGAGTACTTCAGCAAGGGACAGAAAGTATAAGAAAGCACCAAGTGGAACTCACAGAGCTGAAAAAATACAATAACTGAACTGAAAATTATGACTGATGCATTCAAAGCAGACTAGATGAGGCAGAAGGAGACTGGTGAACTCGAAGACGGGGTAGAGAACATATCCCACTAAACAACAACAACAAAAAGAATGAAAAGAGTGATGATAGCTTAAGGAATTTATGGGACAACATCAAGTGGACCAACATTCACATCACAAGGGTCCCAGAAAGAAGAGAGAAATGGGCAGAAAATTTATTTGAAGCAATAATGGCTGAAAATTTCCCTAACCTGGGATGGAAAGAGACAGGTTAGGGAAAGAACCAGTCTCCAGATGCAAGAAGCCCAGAGATTTCCAAATAAGAAATCAGATGGAAGAAGCCCAGAGATTTCCAAATAAGATGAACCCAAAGAGCCCATATCAAGACACATTATAAAGACAATGTTAAAAATTAAAAGAAAGGAGATTATCTTAAAAGCAGCAACAGAAAAAGAACTTTTTACATGCAAGGGAACCCGCATAAGACTATCAATATATTTTCCATCAGAAAGTTTGCAGGCCAGAGTAGCACTGCATATTCAACATGCTGAAAGAAAAAAAAATTTTTAATTCCAACCAGTAATACTCTACCTGGCAAAGTTATCATTCAGAATTAAAGGAGAAAGAGTTTTCTATATAACCAAAAGCTAACAGAGTTCATCACTACTAAACCAGCCTTACAAGAAATGTTAAAGGGACTTCTTTTAGTTGAAAAGAAAGGGTGCTAATTAGTAACAAGAAAGCACATGAAAGTATAAATCTCACCAGTAAAGGTAAACATATAGTAAAGGTGTGGGTTAACCACTTATAAAGCTAGTATGAAGGTTAAAAGACAAAAGGAATAAATATAACTACAATAATTGTTAAGGAATACAGAAGATAAAATGCTGTAAATCGTGACATTAAAAACATAAAATGGGTGGGAGAGAGAAAAAATACATATCTTTAAAATGCATTTAAATTTAAGGTGCTATCAACTTAAAATTGACTGAGAAACATATCTTATGTAAGCCTCTTGGTAACCTCGAAGCAAAAACCTATAGTAGATACACAAAAGATCAAGGAATCTAAGCACAACACTACAGAAAATGATCAAATCATAGAAGAAGAGAGCAAGAGAAGAAGAAAGGAACATAGGAATTCAAAACAACCAGAACACACAAAATGGCAATAAATACATACCTATCAATAATTACTTTAAATGTAAATATTCTAAATTCTCCAATCAAAAGGCAAAGTGTAGCTGAATGAATTTTAAAAAATACAAGACCCATTTATATGCTGCCTATAAGAGACTTCAGATATAAGGACACACACAGACTGAAAGTGAAAGGATGGAAAAAGATGTTTCATGAATATGAAAACCAAAAGAAAGCTGGGATAGCTATACTTAGACAAAATAAACTTTAAGACAAAGACCATAGTAACAGACAAAGAAGGTCCTTGTATAATAATAAAGGGGTCAATCCAACAAGAGGATATAACATTTGTAAATATTTATGCACCCAACATAGGGACATATAAATATATAAAATGAATGGAAAAAAAAAAGGAAAAAAATTAGTGAAACTAAAGAGCTTGTTTTTTGAAAATGTAGACAAAGATTTTAAAAACTTTAGCTAGACTCACTAAGGAGAAAAGAGAGGACTCGTAAATAAAACCAAAAACAAAAGAGGAGACCTTACAGCTAACACCACAGAAACACAAAGGATCATAAGAGATAACTAGGAGCAATTGTACACTAACAAATTGGATAACCTAGAAAAAATGGATAAATTGCTAGAAACATACAACCTATCGAGACTGAATCACGGAGAAACAGAAAACCTCAAGAGACCAATTACTAGTAAGGAGATTGAGTCAGTAATCAAAAACCTCCCAGCAAACAAAATTCCAGGACCAGGTGGATTCACTGGTAAATTCTATGAAAGGTTTAATGAATAATTACTACCAATCCTTCTCAATCTGACAAAATAAACTTTAAGACAAAGACCATAGTAACAGACAAAGAAGGTCCTTGTATAATAATAAAGGGGTCAATCCAACAAGAGGATATAACATTTGTAAATATTTATGCACCCAACATAGGGACATATAAATATATAAAATGAATATTAACAGATATAAAGGGAGAAATACACACCAACACAGTAATAGCACGGGACTTTTTTTAAAATTAATTAATTAATTTATTTATGGCTGTGTTGGGTCCTCATTGCTGCATGTGGTCTTTCTTTGGTTGCGATGAGTGGGGGCTACTCTTTGTTATGACGCATGGGCTTCTCACTGCGGTGGCTTCTCTTGTTGCGGAGCATGGGCTCTAGGTCCGTGGGCTTCAGTAGTTGGGGCACACAGGCTCTAGAGCACAGGCTCAGTAGACGTGGCACACGGGTAAACAACAACAACAAAAAACCCAGGAGAGGGAACATTTCCAATCTCATTTTCAAGGCCAGCATTACCCACTATTAAAACCAGACAAGGGCATCACAAGAAAATTATAGGCCAATATCACTGATGAACACGGATGCAAAAATTCTCAAAATATTAGCAAACACTTTCAACAATACATTAAAAGCATAGTACACCATGATCAAGTGATTTTTTTCAGCGATACAAGGATGGTTCAACATGCATAAATCAATCAATATGACACACCACATTAACAAACTGAAAAGTAAAAATCATATGATCAACTCAGCAGATGTGGCCAAAGCATTTGAAAAAATTCAACATCCATTCATGATTTAAAAATACAAAGTGGGAGGAGACCTTCAAGATGGGAGAGGAGTAATTGTGGGATCTTCCCAGACCAGGGCTTGAACCCGTGTCCCCTGCATTGGCAGATGGATTCTTAACCACTGCGTCACCAGGGAAGTCCTCAAGCAACTTTTCTGACTACAATAGTATGAAACTACACAGCAAGTAAAATAAAACTAGAAAATTCACAAATATGTGGAAATTAAACAACATGCTGCTGAATTCAAAATATACCACGAGACACATGGAAATACAATATATCAAAATTATGCAATTCAGCAAAAGCAGTTCTAAGCGGGAAGCTCATAACAGTAACTGCCTACAGTAATAAATAAGAAACACCTCAGGGCTGCCCTGGTGGCGCAGTGGCTGAGAGTCCACCTGCTGATGCAGGGGACGCGGGTTCGTGCCCCGGTCCGGGAAGATCCCACATGCTGCGGAGCAGCTGGGCCCGTGAGCCATGGCCACTGAGCCTGCGCGTCCGGAGCCTGTGCTCCGCAACGGGAGAGGCCACAGCAGTGAGAGGCCCGCGTACCGCAAAAAAAAAAACAAAACAAGCAAACAAGAAACACCTCAAATAACCTAACTATACCTGAAGGGACGAGAAAAAGACCAAATGTAGCCCAAAGTTACTAAAAGGAAAGAAATAACAAAGATCAGAGCAGAAACAAAAGAAATAGAGACTAAAAAGGAAAAAAAAAAGGAAAAAAATTAGTGAAACTAAAGAGCTTGTTTTTTGAAAATGTAGACAAAGATTTTAAAAACTTTAGCTAGACTCACTAAGGAGAAAAGAGAGGACTCGTAAATAAAACCAAAAACAAAAGAGGAGACCTTACAGCTAACACCACAGAAACACAAAGGATCATAAGAGATAACTAGGAGCAATTGTACACTAACAAATTGGATAACCTAGAAAAAATGGATAAATTGCTAGAAACATACAACCTATCGAGACTGAATCACGGAGAAACAGAAAACCTCAAGAGACCAATTACTAGTAAGGAGATTGAGTCAGTAATCAAAAACCTCCCAGCAAACAAAATTCCAGGACCAGGTGGATTCACTGGTAAATTCTATGAAAGGTTTAATGAATAATTACTACCAATCCTTCTCAATCTCTTCCAAAAAAACAAAACCAAAACCAAACAACAACAACAAAAAACCCAGGAGAGGGAACATTTCCAATCTCATTTTCAAGGCCAGCATTACCCACTATTAAAACCAGACAAGGGCATCACAAGAAAATTATAGGCCAATATCACTGATGAACACGGATGCAAAAATTCTCAAAATATTAGCAAACACTTTCAACAATACATTAAAAGCATAGTACACCATGATCAAGTGATTTTTTTCAGCGATACAAGGATGGTTCAACATGCATAAATCAATCAATATGACACACCACATTAACAAACTGAAAAGTAAAAATCATATGATCAACTCAGCAGATGTGGCCAAAGCATTTGAAAAAATTCAACATCCATTCATGATTTAAAAATACAAAGTGGGAGGAGACCTTCAAGATGGGAGAGGAGTAAGACGTGGAGATCACCTTCCTCCCCACAAATACATCAGAAATACATCTACACGTGGAACAACTCCTACAGAACACCTACTGAACGCTGGCAGACCTCAGACTTCCCAAAAGGCAAGAAACTCCCCACGTACCTGTGTAGGGCAAAAGAAAAAAGAATAAACACAGACAAAAGGATAGGGACGGGACCTGCACCAGTGGGAGGGAGCTGTGAAGGAGGAAAGGATTCCACACACTAGGAAGCCCCTTCCTGGGCGGAGACTGCGGGAGGTGGAGGGGGGAGCTTTGGAACCGTGGAGGAGAGCGCAGCAACAGGGGTGCGGGGGGCAAAGCGGAGAGATTCCCGCACAGAGGATCGGTGTCAACCAGCACTCACCAGCCCGAGGCTTGTCTGCTCACCCACTGGGGCGGGTGGGGGCTGGTAGCTGAGGCTCGGGCTTTGGAGGTCAGATCCCAGGGAGAGGACTGGGTTTGGCTGCGTGAACACAGCCTGAAGGGGCTAGTGCACCACGGCTAGCCGGGAGGGAGTCCGGGGAAAAGTCTGGACCTGCCAAAGAGGAAACAGACCATTGTTTCAGGGTGCGTGAGGAGAGGGGATTCAGAGCACCGCCTAAATCAGCTCCAGAGATGGATGTGAGCCGCGGCTATCAGCACGGACCCCAGAGACAGGCATGAAATGCTAAGGCTGCTACTGCAGCCACCAAGAAGCCTGTGTGTGAGCACAGGTCACTATCCACACCTCCCCTCCCAGGAGCCTGTGCAGCCCGCCAGTGCCAGGGTCCCCTGATCCAGGGACAACTTCCCTGGGAGAACACACAGCATGCCTCAGGCTAGTGCAATGTCACGCTGGCCTCTGCGGCTGCAGGCTTGCCCCGCATTGCATAACCCTCCCTTCCCCCAGGCCTGAGTGAGCCAGAGCCCCCTAATCAGCTGCTCCTTTAACCCCATCCTGTCTGAGCGAAGAACAGATGCCCTCAGAAGACCTACACACAGACGCGGGGCCAAATCCAAAGGTGAGCCCCTGGGAGCTGTGAGAACAAAGAAGACAAAGGGCAATCTCTCCCAGCAGCCTCAGAAGCAGTGGATTAAAGCTCCACATTCAACTTGATGTACCTGCACCTGTGGAATACATGAATAGACAACGAATCATCCCAAATTGAGGAGGTGAACTCTGTGAGCAAATGGAGACGGGGTTTTGCCTCAGGCTAGTGCAATGTCACGCTGGCCTCTGCGGCTGCAGGCTTGCCCCGCATTGCATAACCCTCCCTTCCCCCAGGCCTGAGTGAGCCAGAGCCCCCTAATCAGCTGCTCCTTTAACCCCATCCTGTCTGAGCGAAGAACAGATGCCCTCAGAAGACCTACACACAGACGCGGGGCCAAATCCAAAGGTGAGCCCCTGGGAGCTGTGAGAACAAAGAAGACAAAGGGCAATCTCTCCCAGCAGCCTCAGAAGCAGTGGATTAAAGCTCCACATTCAACTTGATGTACCTGCACCTGTGGAATACATGAATAGACAACGAATCATCCCAAAATTGAGGAGGTGAACTCTGTGAGCAAATGGAGACTTGGGGTTTGCATCTGATTTGTTGTTGGTTTCATGTTTATCTTAGTTTAGTATTTAGAGTTTATTACCATTGGTAGATTTGTTTATTGACTTGGTTGCCTTCTTCATTTTTTTTTAATAGAGATATATATTTTTTTTCCTTTTTCTCTTTTTATGAGTATGTATGTGTATGCTTCTTTGTGTGATTTTGTCTCTAGAGCTTTGCTTTTACCATGTGTCCTAGGGTTCTGTCTGTCCGTTTTTCTGTTTTTTTGTTTTAGTATAGTTTTTAGCACTGGTTATCATTGGTGGATTTGTTTCTCGGTTTCGTTGCTCTCTTCTTTCTTTCTTTCATTTTTTTTATTTTTAATAATTTTTTAAGTAACTTTATTTTATTATTTTTTCCTTCTTTCTTTCTTTCTTTTCTTCTCCCTTTTCTTCTCAGCCATGTGGCTGACAGGGTCTTGGTGCTCTGGCCCGGTGTCAGGCCTGTGCCTCTGAGGTGGGAGAGCTGAGTTCAGGACATAGGTCCACCAGAGACCTCTGCTCCATGTAATATCAAATGGCGAAAGCTCTACCAGAGATCTCCATCTCAACGCTAAGACCCAGCTCCAGTCAATGACCAGCAAACTACAGTGCTGGACACCCTATGCCAAACAACTAGCAAGACAGGAACACAACCCCACACATTAGCAGAGAGGCTGCCTAAAACCATAATAAGGTCACAGACATCCCAAAACACACCACTGGACGTGGTCCTGCCCACTAGAGAGACAAGATCTAGCCTCATTCACCACAACTGAACCAACTGAACCAACCTTAGCCACAGGGAGCAGACACCAAAAACAACGGGAACTATGAACCTGGAGCCTGTGAAAAGCAGACCCCAAACACAGCGAGTTAAGCAAAATGAGAAGACAGAGAAACACACAGCAGATAAAGAAGCAAAGTAAAAGCCCACCAGACCAAACAAATGAAGAGGAAATAGGCAGTCTACCTGAAAAAGAATTCAGAGTAATGATAGTAAAGATGATCCACAATCTCGGAAATAGAATGGAGGAAATACAAGTAATTAACAAGGACCTAGAAGAACTAAAGAGCAAACAAACAATGATGAACAACACAATAAATGAAATTAAAAATTCTCTAGAAGGAATCAATAGCAGAATAACTGAGGCAGAAGAACGGATGAGTGAACTGGAAGATAAAATAGTGGAAATAACTACCACAGAGCAGAATAAAGAAAAAAGAATGAAAAGAATTGAGGACAGTCTCAGAGGCCTCTAGGACAACATTAAATGCACCAACATTCAAATTATAGGGGTCCCAGAAGAAGAAGAGAAAAAGAAAGGGACTGAGAAAATACTTGAAGAGATTATAGTTGAAAACTTGCCTAATATTGGAAAGGAAATAGTCAAGTCCAAGAAGCACAGAGAGTCCCATACAGGATAAATCCAAGGAGAAACACGCCAAGACCATATTAATCAAGGTATCAAAAATTAAATACAAAGAAAAAGTATCAAAAGCAGCAAGGGAAAAACAACAAAAAACATACAAGGGAATCCCCATAAGGTTAAAAGCTGATCTTTCAGCAGAAACTCTGCAAGCCAGAGGGACTGGCAGGACATATTTAAAGTGATGAAAGGGAAAAACCTACAACCAAGATTACCTGGCAAGGATCTCCTTCAGATTCAGTGGAGAAATTAAAACCTTTACAGACAAGCAAAAGCTAAGAGAATTCAGCACCACCAAACCAGCTTTACAACAAATGTTAAAGGAACTTCTCTAGGCAGGAAACACAAGAGAAGGAAAAGACCTACAATAACAAACCCAAAACAATTAAGAAAATGGTAATAGGAACATACATATTGATAACTACCTTAAATGTAAATGGATTAAGGGCTCCAACCAAAGACACAGACTGGCTGAATGGATACAAAAACAAGACCCATATATATGCTGTCTACAAGACACCCACTTCAGACCTAGGGACACATACAGACTGAAAGTAAGGGGATGGAAAAAGATATTCCATGCAAATGGAAATCAAAAGAAAGCTGGAAGAGCGATTCTCACATCAGAAAAAACAGACTTTAAAGTAAAGAATGTTGGGCTTCCCTGGTGGCGCAGTGGTTGAGAGTCCACCTGCCGATGCAGGGGACGCGGGTTCGTGCCCCGGTCCGGGAAGATCCCACATGCCGTGGAGCGGCTGGGCCCGTGAGCCATGGCCGCTGAGCCTGCGCGTCCGGAGCCTGTGCTCCACAACGGGAGAGGCCACAACAGTGAGAGGCCCGCGTACAGCATAAAAAAAAAAAAAAAAAAAGGGTAAAGTAAAGAATGTTAAAAGAGACAAAGAAGAACACTACATAATGATCAAGGGATCGATCCGAGAAGAAGGTATAACAATTGTAAATATTTATTCACCCAACACAGGAGCACAACACATAAGGCAAATGCTAACAGCCATAAAAGGGGAAATCGACAGTAACACAATCATAGTAGGGGACTTTAACACCCCACTTTCACCAATGGACAGATCATCCAAAATGAAAATAAATAAGGAAACACAAGCTTTAAATGATACATTAAACAAGATGGACTTAATTGATATTTATAAGACACTCCATCCAAAAACAACAGAATACACTTTCTTCTCAAGTGTTCATAGAACATTCTCCAGGATGGATCATATACTGGGTCTTAAATCAAGCCTTGGTAAATTGAAGATAAACAAAACTGATAAACCATCAGCCAGACTCATCAAGAAAGAAACGGAGAAGACTCAAATCAGTAGAATTAGAAATGACAAAGGAGAAGTAACAACTGACACTGCACAAATACAAAGGATCATGAAAGATTACTACAAGCAACTATATGCCAATAAAATGGACAACCTGGAAGAAATGGACAAATTCTTATAAAAGCACAACCTTCTGAGACTGAACCGGGAAGAAATAGAAAATATAAACAGACCAATCACAAGCACTGAAATTGAGACTGTGATTAAAAATCTTTCAACAAACAAAAACCCAGGACCAGATGGCTTCACAGGCAAATTCTATCAAACATTTAGAGAAAAGCTAACACCTATCCTTCTCAAACTCTTGCAAAATATAGCAGAGGGAGGAACACTCCCAAACTCACTCTGTGAGGCCACCATCACCCTGATATCAAAACCAAACAATGATGTCACAAAGAAAGAAAACTAAAGGTCAATATCACGGATGAACATCGATGCAAAAATCCTCAACAAAATACTAGCAAACAGAATCCAACAGCACATTAAAAGGATCATACACCATGATCAAGTGGGGTTTATCCATGGAATGCAAGGATTCTTCAATATACGCTAATCAATGAATGTGATAAACATTATTAACAAATTGAAGGAGAAAAAACATGATCATCTCAATAAATGCAGAAAAAGCTTTGGACAAAATTCAACACCCATTTATGATAAAAAGCCTCCAGAAAGTAGGCACAGAGAGAACCTCAACATAATAAAGGCCATATATGACAAACCAACAGCCAACGTCGTTCTCAATGGTGAAAAACTGAAACCATTTCTTCTAAGACCAGGAACAAGACACGGTTGTCCACTCGCACCAGTATTATTCAACATAGTTTTGGAAGTTTAGACACAGCTATCAGAGAGGAAAAAGAAACAAAAGGAATCTAAATCGGAAAAGAAAAAGTAAAGCTGGCACTGTTTGCAGATGACATGAGTTTCTGCGAAGAAGATATACAGATTGCCAACAAACACATGAAAGGATGCTCAACATCACTAATCATTAGAGAAATGCAAATTAAAACTAAAATGAGGTATCACCTCACATGGGTCAGAATGGTCATTATCAATAGAAAACCATAATTCAAAGTCATGTACGACAATGTTCATTGCAGCTCTATTTACAATAGCCAGGACATGGAAGCAACCTAAGTTTCCATCAACAGATGAATGGATAAAGAAGATGTGGCACATATATACAACAGAATATTACCCAGCCATAAAAAGAAACGAAATTGAGTTATTTGTAGTGAGGTGGATGGACCTAGAGTCTGTCATACAGAGTGAAGTAAGTCAGAAAGAGAAAAACAAATACCGTATGCTAACCCATATATATGGAATTTAAAACAAATGGTTCTGAAAAACCTAGGGGCAGGACAGGGATAAAGACGCAGACATAGAGAATGGACTTGAGGACAAAGGGAGGGATAAGGGTAAGCTGGGACAAAGGGACAGAGTGGCATGGACATATATACTCTACCAAATGAAAAATAGATTCCTAGTGGGAAGAAGCCACATAGCACAGGGAGATCAGCTCAGTGCTTTGTGACCACCTAGAGGGGTGGGATAAGGAGGGTGGGAGGGAGACGTAAGAGGGAGGAGATATGGGGATATGTAAATGTATAGCTGATTCACTTTGTTATACAGCAGAAACTAACACACCATTGTAAAGCGATTATGTTAAAAAAAAATACAAAGTGGGTATTCAGGAAATGTACCTCCACAAAATATAGGTTACACAGGACAAGCCCACAGCTAACATCATATTCAATGGTGAAAAGCTGAAAGCATTTCCTCTAAGATTAGGAATAAGACAAAGATACCACTCTTACCACTTTTATTCAACATAATACTGGAAGTCCTAGCCAGAGCAGCTGGGCAAGAAAAAGAAATGAAAGGCATCCAAATCAGAAAGGAAGAAGGAAAACTGTTAGTATTTGCATATAACATGATTTTATACCTACAAAACCCTATGAATTATATCACAAAACTATTAGAATAAACAAATTCAGTAAAGTTTCAAGATACAAAATCAATATACAAAAGTAAGTTGTGACTCTGTAACTGATGTCATTTCCTCTAAGATTAGGAATAAGACAAAGATACCACTCTTACCACTTTTATTCAACATAATACTGGAAGTCCTAGCCAGAGCAGCTGGGCAAGAAAAAGAAATGAAAGGCATCCAAATCAGAAAGGAAGAAGGAAAACTGTTAGTATTTGCATATAACATGATTTTATACCTACAAAACCCTATGAATTATATCACAAAACTATTAGAATAAACAAATTCAGTAAAGTTTCAAGATACAAAATCAATATACAAAAATAAGTTGTGACTCTGTAACTGATGACAAACTATCCGAAAGAGAAATTAAGAAAACAGTCCCATTTATGACTGCTTCAAAAAGAATAAGACCTACAAATAAATTTAACCAAGGAGGTGAAAGATCTGTACACTGAAAACTATGACATTGATGAAAGAAATTGAAAACACAAATAAATGCAAAGATATCATGTGTTCGTGAATTAGAAGAACTAATATTGTTAAAATTTCCATACTACCCAAAGCAACCTATGTATTCAGTGCAATACCTATAAAAATACCAACTGCATTTTTAGAGAACAAATAATCCTATAATTTGTATAGAACCACAAAGCACCACAAATACCTAATGTAATCTTGAGAAAGAACAGAGCTGGAGGCATCAAGGTCCATGGTTTCAAACTACATTACAAACGTACAGTAATCAAAACACTATGGTGTTGGCACAAATGCAGTCACATAGATCAATGGAACAGAATCAACACCTCAGAAAGAAACCCACATATATATGGTCAATTAATTTATCAGAAAGGAGCCAAGAACATACAGTGGAGTAAAGACAATCTCTTAAATAAATGGTGTTGGAAAAACTGGAAAGCCACATAAAATACATTGAAACTGGCCTACTGTCTTACACTATATACAAAAACTAACTCCAAATGGATTAAACACTTGAATGTAAGACCTGAAATCATAAACCTCCTAGAAGAAAATATATACAGTAGTATCCTTGACATAGGTCCTGGCGATGAGCATTTGGATCTGACACCAAAAGCAAAGGTAACAAAAGCAAAAACAAACAAGTGGGAAATGCTTCTGCACAGCAAATGAAACCATCAACAAAACAAAAAGGAAAACTACTGAATGGGAGAAAATATTTGCAAATTTATATCTAATAAGGGATTAATATCCTAAATATATAAAGAACTCAAACAACTCAATAGCAAAAAAACAAAACAAACAAACAAAAAACCAAGGCAGAGTATCTGAATAGACCTTTTTCCACAGAAGATATTCAGAGAGCCACCAGGTACATGAAAAGGTGCTCCACGTCATTAATCATCATGGAAATGCAAATCAGAACTGCAATGATATATCACCCCACACCGCTTAGAATGGTTATTATTTAAAGACTAGAAAAAATAAGTGTTGGCAAAAGTGTGGAGAAAAGGGAACTCTTGTGCCCTGTTGGTATGAATGTAAATTGGTGCAGCCACCATGAAAAACAGTATGGAGACTCCTCAAAAAAATAAACACAGAACTACCATATGATCCAAAAGTTCCACTTCTGGGTATTTATTCAAAGAAAATGAAAACACTAACTCAAAAAGATATCCTCACCCCAAAGATATTCCATGCTCTTGGACTGAAAGAATTAATATTGTTATAATGGCCATACTGCCCAAAGCAATCTACAGACTTAATGTGATCGCTATCAAATTACCCATGACATTTTTCACAGAACTAAAATAATCCAAAAACTTATATGGAACTATAAAAGACCCAGAATTGTCAAAGTAATAGTTAGACAAAAACAAAGCAGGAGGCAAAACCCTCCCATACTTCAGACAATACTGCAAAGCTACAGTAATCAAAACAGCATGGTGTTGGCACAAAAACAGACATATGGATCAATGGAAAAGAATAGAGAGCCCAGAAATAAACCCACATGTCTACAGTCTATTAATCTTCAACAAAGGAAGCAAGAATATACAACAGGGAAAAGACAGTCGCTTCAGCAACTGGTGTTGGGAAAGCTGGACAACTGCATGTAAATCAATGAAGTTAAAACACTCCCTCACATCATGCAAAAAATAAACTCAAAATGACTCAAAGACAAATATAAAACGTGACACCATAAAACTCCCAAAAGAGATAATAGGCAAAACATTCTCTGACATAAATCGTACCAAGGTTTTCTTAGGTCTCCCAAGGCAAGAGAAATAAAAACAAAAATAAACAAATGGGACCTCATCAAACGTACAAGCTTTTCCACAGCAAAGAAAACCATAAACAAAATGAAAAGACAACCTATGGACTGGGAGAAAATATTTGCAAATGATGGAACGGGGACAGGGATTAATCTCCAAAATATACAAACAGCTCATGCAGGTCAATATAAAAAAAATAAACAACCCACTTGTAAAAAGGGCAGAAGACCTTAACAGACATTTCTCCAAAGAAGACATACAGATGGCCAAGAGGTACATGAAAAGATGCTCAACATCACTAATTATTAGAGAAATGCAGATCAAAACTACAATGAGGTACCACCTCACACCGGTCAGAATGCCCATCATCAAAAAGTCTACAAATAATAAATGCTGGAGAGGGTGTGGAGGAAAGGGAACCCTCCTACACTGTTGGTGGGAGGGTAAGTTAGTGCAGCCACACAGAAAACAGTATGGAAGTTCCTCAGAAAACTAAAAATAGAATTACCATATGATCTAGCAATCCCACTCCTGGGCATATATCCGGACAAAACTATAATTCAAAAAGATACATGCACCCCTATGTTCATAGCAGCACTATTTACAATGGCCAAGACATGGAACCAACCTAAATGCCCATGAACAGATGAATGGATAAAGAAGATGTGGTACATATATACAATGGAATACTACCAGCCATAAAAAAGAATGAAATAATACCATTTGCAGCAACATGGATGTAACTAGAGATTACCATACTAATTGAAGTAAGTCAGAAAGAGAAAGACAAGTACTATAAGATATCACTTATATGTGGAATCTAAAATATGGCACAAATGAACTTATCTATGAAACAGAAACAGACTCACAGCCATAGAGAACAGACTTGTGGTTGCCGAGTGGCAGGGGGGGTGGGGGAGGGACTGACTGGGAGTTTGGGATTAGCAGATGCAAAGTAGTATATATAGGATGGACAACAAGGTCCTACTGTATAGCACAGGGAACTATATCCAATCTCCTGTGATAACCCAAAATGGAGAAGAATATTAAAAAGAATGTATATAGGTGTATAACTGAATCACTTTGCTGGACAGCAGAAATTAACACAATATTGTAAATCAAGTATACTTCAATAAATAAATATATATCTATATATCTCCTCACCCCATGTTTATTGAGGCATTATTTCAATATTCCATGATATGGAAGCAACCTAAGTGTCCATTGATGAATACATGGATAAAGTGTGGTGTGTGTGTGTGTGTGTATATATATGTATAAACACACACACACACACACACACACACACACACACACACAAAATGGAATATTATTCAGCCATAAAAAGGAGGAAATGCTGCCATTTGTGACAACATGGATGGACATTGAGGGCATTATGCTGGTTGAAATATGTCAGACAGAGAGATGCAAATACCATATGATGTCACTTATATGTGAACTCTAAAATAAATAAATAAACATGCGAACCACGCTCAGAGAACAGGCTGGTGCTTGGCAGAGGTGAGGGGCGTGGGGCGGGCAAAATGGGTGACAGGGCAAAAACCACAAACTTGTGGTTACAAAATAAATAAGCCCTGGGATGTGGTGTGCAGCATGGTGACTATAGTTCACAATACTGTACTGCATATTTCAAAGTTGCTAAGCGAGGAGATCTTAGAAATTCTCTTCAAAAGAAAAGAAAAATTGTAACTATGTGAGGTGATGGCTGTGAGCTAGACGGATTTTGGTACGCAACATGTACCCATATCAAATCACATTTTACATGTGAAACTAACATAATGATATATGTCAATTATATCTCAATAAAAAAGGAGAAAGAAATTAAATGTACACAACCATAAACATTATTATAAATCTTGCAGTAAAGAAATTGTTTAATCCAGTGTGTACCAAAGTTTTTGCCACAGGATGTATTTTTCGAGAAGCATCTCATAAAAGCCTTCTTTTAATTCAGTTCCCGTAAGACAAGTAGCATCCCGGCCACACACTGAAGGAAGTGCCGCCATGCAGGACAGTTCTCCTCATAGCCCTTCTGATTCTCAGGCGAGGAGGGATCATTTCTTAGACTTCTTCATTCCGCTGCAAGTACCATCCACTGACGCTTCGCCAAGAAAGAGTGTTTCTATCACTGCAGGAAAGTCATTGCGGACGTGACAAGTAAAGAATAACAAAGCTGCCATGCTGTGTGGGCACCAGGTGGATACCTGGCGGGTTGCTGGCATCACTGTTGCGTGAGCGGACACCACAGCAGCCTTGAACGTTGGAGGATTCAAATTGGCACTTTGCCGGAAACGCAAATCACTACACGTCACGGACCTTGCAGGTGCCTTTTGAATAGTCTTTGGAAGGTAAATGCTGTAGAATTTTGGAATCACAGGCTAAAGGTGACAATTCAAGCAGCCCAATGAAAGCCTGCGTAGAACAGAGATTTTGCCACACAACTTTGAGAAAAATAGGAAACTTGGGAGAGGCAGATTTTTTTTGTTTTTTTGGCTGCACTGGGTCTTCACTGCGGTGTGTGGGTTTCTCTAGTTGTGGCGCAGGGACTTAAGTTTCCCTGCTACATGTGGGGTCCCAGTTCCCGGACCAGGAATCGAAACTGCATCCCCTGCATTGGAAGGTGAATTCTTAACCACTGGACCGCCAGGGAAGTCCCAGGAGAGGCAGACTGAAACCTCGGAACCACAGGAGGGAAGAAGGCAGAAAGTGGATGCTGGCCAGGTGTCAGGACCCTGCTCCATCTGCTGGGCTCCTGTACCCAGGATCTGAGAGAGAGAGAGAGACAGAGAGAGACAGAGAGAGAGAGAGAGAGAGA
>NW_020173132.1:0-7349 GCF_003031525.2 Neophocaena asiaeorientalis asiaeorientalis | reverse complement strand
AGAGAGAGAGAGAGAGAGAGAGAGACAGAGAGAGAGAGAGAGAGAGAGAGACAGAGAGAGAGGCAAACTGTACTTAATCTTGTTCTCTGGAAGGGACCTGGTGAAGCACAGCTTAAGTGCAGCAGGTCTCAAAAGGTCCCTCATAACCTTTTGATCCTAAGAATCAAGGTACGCTTGGAGGCAACAAGAAGCCCTAGCACTGGAGAGAAGCCAGACGTGCTGATGGGGACTGACAGCCAGACAGGTCTCGGGGAACGGAACGCTCCATGCCATTCCATGTTCCCACTTGAAAACCACTCTTTAATTTTTCAGGAAATAGAAGAATAGTTATAGGACCCTCACAGGCTCACTCTCAATCTTAGTCTCTCAACCTTCTTTTTTTCCCAAAAGATTGGAATTTCTTCAACCACAAGAGACAGTTTAATGATGAATTGGGACTCTATGTATGTTTTCATAAATTGTAATTATTCAAAAGAAAAAGACACTGAAGAATTTAATAGGACAAAAGTGTCAGGTGGAGATGATTCTTTTGGTGTTTATAAAATAAAGAACCAGACACGTTAGTGTTTAATGCCCCCGGGCCTCTCGGGCGCCGTCGGACATATGTGCATCCATGTGGACTCCTGTGTTGGGTCTCCTTATGACTCATACATGGAGGCTGTCAAACACGAAACCAGAAAAACCCATTATTAACCCATGCTGTTCAGAGCGTCTGACACATCCCGTTTCACCCACGGCATGTGACATTCTGCTTTATTCATACTCAGTGCTCTCTCCTCTATGTTAAAACTGTATCTAGTTAGGGAGTTTCCCTATTTCACTAGAAACAACTCCTTCTTAGACACGAACCCTGCTTCCACTGAATTCCTCCTTCCACTGAATTCCACCTTTCAATGGCCTGTTCACCCCTTAGAGCATCAGTTCTCCCAGTGAGACCCCCAGACCGTCAGACACTTGAGCTGCGAATCCCTGCACCCGACACCCGCCAAGGAATCAGGCTCTGGGCTTTGACAAGCCGTACATATGATTCCGATACACGAAACCTGGAGAATCCGTGTCTTTGGAGGATCAGGAGTCCTAGTTCCCTCCCTGCTGCGCTGGTTCTAAGGGCTGTATGTGTCTGCTGTGTTCTCACAGAGTCTCTGTAAAGTTAGTAAAGAAACCATCTTCCTGGAGACAGCGGTATTGCACAGGTTCTTTGCAGCATCTTGATGAGAACAGCAAACTGCAAGACAGTCTGTTCTCTGCCAGTGAGGCCGTCTTCCAGGGGCCCCGTAACCGGGTCTTCATTTGCTGACTCAGTGGAGGCAACCTCCCAGGATGTGTGCAGGCTCCCCGGGATGCTGGATCTTGTCCCGAGAATCCCTCCCAACGTCATCAGCGGTGTCAATCCTCTCCAAGAACGTGCATTCAGGTCATGAAAACAATGTTCCATCACAAAATGAAATAAGTGGTAAGGAAACACGCACAGAAACAGCACGGGTGGATTTCCAACTGAAGACGGGGCCTGGGACACACGCACTTTTAGCCCCGCTATGTCCCCAGACAGCAGGGCATCGAGGTAGAGGGAAAGGAGAGGAGACACATGTAAGAGCGCTTTGACAGCTACACAGCAGTGGAAGTTGCTAACAAAGCTGGATTTTGGCGGAATGGGGAAAACTGAAATACAACCCAATTTCCATGACAGGCCCCCAGAACGACCCTAGAATTTAGAGTGTTTGGTACTTTGGGAAGTCGAGGTTGACGGCAGAGCTTAAAACAGCAGGACTGGTTGAAAATACGTTTTGGAAGGAATCGGATTCTCTGACCCCCTCAGACAGGTGGTACAGGAGACTGAGTGGGGAACAAGGGTCACGAAAGATGTGAGGACAGCATCTAACATGAGAAGGACCGAAAATAAGGCAGCCTGGAGAAACAGAGTACACGGAAAAAGAGCTTCTACTATCAATGAGCTCAGAGAAATAGATGAAAACACTGTACCCAGGAAACAAGCACAGGATGCTATGAAGACTCTTCACAAAATGAAAAGGAACGCTTGGAAATTAAAAATAAGTAGCTAAAATTAAAAACTCAAGTGTAGTTTGAAGATACAATCGGGGAACTCTCCCAGAAAGTAGTCAGGAAAAAAAAAAAAAAGACAGAGATTGAAAGTGTCCACCAATGGATGAAAAAAGACTCACACCACAGAAAGCACGCCAGAATAAACTGTTGTAACACCAGGGGCACAGAGAAGGGCCTGAGGACTTCCAGAGGGAAATACGCACACCAAAAAAAGAAAAAAAAAAAAGAGGTTTTATTTAAAACTTCCAAATAGCAACACGGGAAGACTTAAGACAGTGGAGCAATTCCTTCAAAATTCTGAGGGAAAATGATTTCTAACCTAGCATTCTGTATGCAGCCAATTTAGTAAAGAGGAGGAATGGAAGACATTTTCAAACAATGAAGGTCTCAAAAATGTTATCCCCCGCGTACTTTTTCTCAGGAAGTTGCTAAAAGATGTGCTCTACCAGATGAGGTCACAAATCAAGAAAAGGGAGACATGAGGTCCATGGAACAGGGGACCCAATGGACAGGAGAGGCCAAGGGAAGCTACAAGGTGATCTTGAGGGCAGATCCCAGGATGACAGCTCTGTGGCGGATCTAGAGAACCAGTCAAGGTTGAAACAGATCAGATCTGGAGAGAGTTATGAAGTTGATGAATTTACGCAACGTTTCTGCAGACAGCAAGAGGACATTTACACAACTGGGAAGGCTTTGGGGTTAGTGAGTGCTGAGGACGCAGAAAACTAAAAAACTGAACAAACAATATCATCAATTCCAGGGAAAACAAAGTGTTCCACAGGAAAGGAGAAGTAGTCATCATAGAGTATGGAGCTCAGCTGAGAATCGTGTTTATATAATGATCATGATGGAGTTGCTGATCGTGACCTCACTCTAGGGGGGGATGGGGAGTGTGCTCACAGGCCACAGTGTGGGGTGTAGGTCGGGAAGGGGGTAAATCCTCTTCTTCCTCAGTGGGGAGCCGATACAGAATGCCTAGTTCTGAAAATACAATAGATATGATCACTAGAAATAAGGAGGCGAGGGCCACATGGATCAGAGACTAAAGTGTTTCCCTCTGAGGGACACGAAATGACTCCAAATGATGTATAAGCGATACAGATAAAGATGTGATTTACATACTGAACTATACAGGTGCTATTTCTGAAGCTTTGGACAGTAGATGCTCTTTCCACAAGAGCAGGATGTATTTACAGTGTTAGGGTCTCTCTCTGCTTGCTCTCAGGTTGTGTCTCTCACTCACGAGATGGATACACCGTGTTCCCAGGTGTGGAAACTGGAACGCAGAGCGTGGCCACTGTGGACGCCAGCGCTCGGAGGACCCGCGGGGATGTGCCCCAGCCCCACCGTCACTACGGGTCAAAGGTCAGAAGCAGGCTTGGAACTGACATCGCGTGTGTGTGTGTGTGGCTGCTTGAGGCACACCATGAACCAGAGCCAAGGCACAAAAGCTGCGGAACAGCAATGGCCACAGAATTAACCTAGGCTCAGCACAACAGAGCCACAGGGAAAGGGACGAGTAAACCGAGTCAGACTCCAGGGAACTGTGGGGAAGTTGCCGGCTGGCGTGCCCGTCCCCTACTGGCCTAAAGGGACAAATATTTACTTCTCAATGACCCCTTAAGCAAGGGCAGTAGAGTGATGGAAAGAATGGAACCCACACAGCAGCACTGATTTCAGAACCAGCTCTCACACTCAGAGATGCAGATCAGGGTTAATATCTCGTGAGTAAACCAGAAACCATGCTGCTCATAACCCATATGTTTCAGATCTACATGAACAGAGAAAGCTGAAAACAGGACCTGAAAAGGAAGGCTCAGAAAGTACCTCAATAAAAGTGAAAACACTGGAGCACAAAATATAAAGCTTGCAGCCCTGGGAGGACTCCACACACCACACCCCATAAGGAGCCTCAGAAGTCCTATAAGGAGTGGAAGTAGCATTTACTAAGCACCTACTACATGCCAGTCATTATACTGGTACTTGGATGCTATTTAATTTAACCCTTACAGCAACTCTAGGAATTGCTACTCTCTTTTACGGATGAGGAAACAGGCTCAAAGGAGGGATGGAGTTCATCCAAGTCACAGTCAGTCAGTCGCAAAGTTCGGCTTGAAACCAGGATTTTCTGCCCCCAAAGGCCATGTCTTCTTTCCAATAAGCTTTACTGTGAAAGATGTGAAACCCTCTGCTGGGACCCGGGTTTGAGCATTTATGAAAAGGCACTAAAAATAGTGACATGATTAACTTTCACTGGACAAAAAGTTAGCATAAGAGGTCACTCAAATTCCAGTAAGATACACACAAACAAGGTTCCTACACACTCGTGGCAAGTGAAAAGGGTATTAAGTTCAAGTATATCCACAAACAGTTAGATGAATCTGTTAGCCAGCTGAAGTAACTTAAAGATAAGCCATAGATTTCTGTCACTCTCAGGAAGGAACCAAGGGCCCCTCCGGGATATATTCTGAAACCACATCAGCCCCGTTCACCCCAAAGCTTTCAGAGGAAGAAACGAAAACTAAACCTTTCTATGTAGTCTAAACTAAAAGTGATTCTATTTACTGTCGAAGACAACTTAGCGGCTTCTAATTAAAAGGCTAAGTAACGACTTTGGTTCTTTTGGCAAATGTTATAGAGATGACACATATGACATGTCACTTACAGGACCGTTAGTTACACAGACGTCCTGCCCCCTTGGCACAGGGAAGGAATTCTGTTCTCCAGATGGTGGGCCCAGGATGGAGTCTCACCAAGTTCACAAATCTACTACCACCTCCCTTTCCCTTTGATCCACTTTACTGAGGTATGACTCATATATTTAAAGTGTGTAACTGGATTAATTTTGAAGAAATATACATCACGATGAAGATACAAAACCTTCCCACCACCGTAAAAGGCTCCCAGGGCCCCCTGTGGTCCACCCTCCGTCTGCCCACAGGCCAGGCAACTACTCAAACGCTTCCTGCTGTTTAGATTGTTTGCACTTTCTAGGTTTTCTGTAACTGGAACTCCACAGCATGGACTCTTTCGAGCGGCTTCTTCCACTCGCTTATTTCACAATCCGCCGTGCATGGCAGAGCTTGGCTCTGCACTGCTGAGGAGTATTCCACGGTGGGGTGGCCTGTCCTTTATCCATGCTCTTATTAACGATCACATGGGTGCTCACCGTTTTGGCTATCATCAACCATCTACGAAGCTTTGTGGGGACGTACATTTTCTTTCTTTCTTTAATTTTGCGGTACGCGGGCCTGTCACTGCTGTGGCCTCTCCCGTTGCGGAGCACAGGCTCCGGACGCGCAGGCTCAGCGGCCATGGCTCACAGGCCCAGCCGCTCCGCGGCATGTGGGATCTTCCCGGACCGGGGCACGAACCCGTGTCCCCTGCATCGGCAGGCGGACTCTCAACCACTGCGCCACCAGGGAAACCCCGTGCATTTAATTTTTTAAGCTACTACTAAACAGTTTTTCAAAGAGTTTTAACGGTTTACGTGCCCACTGGCAGCACAGGGGAGTCCTGGCCACTCCGTATCCTCAGCAACAATCTGTCTCATCAGTCTCTCTCATTTGGGCCATTCCAATGGGCATACAGTGGTGTCTCACTGCGGTTTTAGTTTAGTGTCCCCTATCACTAAAGCTACTGAGCATCTCTTCATGTACTTACGGTCACTCATATTCTTTTTTGAAGTGTCTAGCCAATCCTTTCAGCCATTTTTGAAATTTGATTGTCTTACTATTTTGGTTGTAACAACTTGTTATATTTTCTGGATACAAGTGCTTTATCACATATAGTATTGCAAATAGTTTCTCATAGTCTATGACTTGCCTTTTCATTTTCCTCACGGTGTCTTCCAAAGAGCAAAAATTCTTGATTTTGATAAAACCCAATTTACCAGGGTTTTTTTTTTGTCTATGATTTTTGCCTCCTGTGTCCCACCTAAGTCATTTCTATCTCAAAGTCACAAAGTCTTTTTCCTCTATGCTCTTCTAGAAGTTTTATAATTTTTGTTTTTATATTTACATCTTACGCATTTCAACTTAACTTTGGTGTGAAGTCAGGGTCACGGCTGGTTTTTCTAGATGACTGACTACACATACTTTCCTTTTTTCATTGAATTTCCTTGGCCCCTTTGACAAAAAACTATCACCTGTTCTTGAGTGGACCCCCTCCTGGGTTCCCACTTTGGTTGCATTAATCTATATGTCTATCCTTCACCAATACCGTATACCACACTGCCTAATAGCATTATATTTAGTCTTGATAGTAGGTTGTAATTTCTCTAATTTTGCTCACCTTACAGGAAATTGCTTTGACTAATCTAGGTTGTTCATATTTCCTTATAAATTTTAGAGTCGGCTTATCAATTTCTATGTTTAAGAAAAAGCTGCTCTAATTTTGATTGAAATTGTACTGAATCTATATATAGATCAATTTTTTAAAGACTAACATCCTCACAATACTGAGGCTTTCACAATCTAAGAACATAGTAAATTTCTCTATTCATTTATATCTTTAGTTTCTCTCAGCAATCAATATTCTGTAGTTTTCAGTGTAGAGAGCTTATACTTCTGTTAAATTTATTTCTAAAATCTTGAGCACTGCGATGATAATTTACGTAGAACTTCCCCCCATTTTCCTCGTTTGCTGACATAACAGAACCCTCCCTTTCTTTCTCAGGCCATGTATTTGGTGGAAGAAGGGCGTCCCCGCAATGGAATCATTATCTTATAAACACATTCCAGTTTATTATATCAAACTCCAACCACTTTGGCTTCTGCTCCTGACGTAGTAAACACTTCCCCAGTGTCTGGTGTGTTGCATGATCAAGCTGCCTGCCCTGCAGGCATGCGCACCTCTGGGGAAACGGCCTCTGAGCCACACAGCACACGCTCTGACCGTGGGCACCACGCGGCCCTTCCCCTCACATCTGTCCCGTGATGAGAACCCAGGATACTGTGGGAACAAGGGCTGAGTACACATACGTTCCCTTCACCCCAACTTCACTGTAGCCCTTTTCTAAGGTTTCCATTTGTTGTCATTAATGAGTTTTAAAGCAGGTGACTTGACATCTTATTTCACTCTCCAGAAAAACCTTCACTGATAGTAAGAGTTGTGGAATTTTGTTAATCTTTGATTGCTTTTTCTTCCAGGATATCAGTAACCTTAAATATCGAAAAGATTCCCAATACTCATCTAATCTAATTGTCACCCATCAAACTCAGTTTTGTCAAAGTCAATTTTCTTATGTCATGGTCCAGACGCAGGACAAGACAATGAGAAGTAAAAAA
>NW_020173131.1:3830-4694 GCF_003031525.2 Neophocaena asiaeorientalis asiaeorientalis | reverse complement strand
AATGGGAAAAAATAAACAATTGTAGCAAATACTGGGTGGTACACTCATTTCATATTATAATATGCCCACCCAATCTCTCAACAGAACACCTTAATAAATTGACTTCTCATTAAAAATAAGAACACGATAGACCATGGATACTTATGATAACACATGAAATCTGCCAGGTAACCTGCTACATATATCTCAGAAAAATACTGAAATTTATTTTGGGCTCGATTCCTCTGCAATTTCAGATTCTGTCTCCCAACACCCCCCACCCCCCGCACGATTCTGCACATTGCCTGCAGCTGGTTGAGTGCCTAAGCTAGGCAAGGTATTGTGTTGGGTGATTTGAATGTGTGTTCTCACTTAATTCTTACTGGAACCCTTCAAGGTTGGGTCCATCCTACTTTAGGGAGACAGTGTAGCAAAGTGCTTGAGACCAAAGACTTGGGTTGTATTTCTAGATCTACCACTCGGTAGCTGAGTGATCTTGGGAAAATGACTTAATAATTTTTATGCTTCCATTTCCTCATACCTACCATGTGGATATTGATAGAATCTACCATGCAGGGTTCTTATGAGAAGTGAATGAGATGATTTGACTTAATAATTTTTATGCTTCCATTTCCTCATATCTACCATGTGGATATTGATAGAATCTACCATGCAGGGTTCCTATGAGAAGTGAATGAGATGATGAATGCCAGTGCTGAGCCCAGCACCCCCAGAAAGATACTGGCTGCTTGCAGAAAAGGGAATTGAACATGAGAGAGGTTCAATACCTTGTCTGGTGTTACAGAGTAAGTGTCAGAGTGGAGCCCTCTCTCCATACCCTGTCTAGAGCAGATGCCTTCCCTCCCCCCAAGAGAAACTCTGTAG
>NW_020173131.1:0-1569 GCF_003031525.2 Neophocaena asiaeorientalis asiaeorientalis | reverse complement strand
CAAGCCTGTGCCTGGTGCTGCTCTGGTACCAGCACTGAGAAAGAGCCATGTGTGAGGTGGAAAAGGCAAATTCAATGAATTACAGTGTTTTCTATAACCAGGGGGAAATGCAATGATAGATAAGCAAGCGTTCCAGTCACTGTAGCTCCGTCAACTAACGGGACTGTCATTACACATCACTCACCTCCATTCCCACCAGTATATTGGCCATATCATTGAATCAGATTCCTAGCCTCCTCTTTGGCTATGATTCCAAGTGACCTAGGTAGTTACTCAAACCTCTCTAAAATAATCTGATTAAAGTAGGGTAATATTCAGCACTAGTTGCTACATCCTACTTCATTGAAGGCATGTTCTTCAATACAAAAAGAAAGAACAAAGAAGAGAAATGGGAAAAGCAAATATGTTTTTATTGATTTCTCGTAGGTTTTCACAAAAACCTTTCTTAAAGATTTTGAAGTGAATATACGTTCTTTTCCATAAGGGAGTTAACATCCGAGTGCCCTATAAGCTCACTCACATGTAGCTCATTTCCAGGAGTATTAGAGTGTATTATGTGTTGACTATTCATGCTCTCTCACCCTTACTATGCTAATCTTTAGCTGGAGTATATTTTCTATACTTGGCCTCACTGTGGACTTTGGACATGGCAATGTGACCAGCTTTGACCAATGGAATGTGAGTGGATAGGAAGTATGGTATATCATAGCTAAAACTAAATATATTCACATGGCATGTCTTCTTTTGTTTCTTCCCTGCTCTTACCAGGTAGTGGTTGTCCTTTCAGCTTTTATCCATCATGTGAAGACGACACGAGGTCCAGAATGGAAAGATAACTCATAGTAGCAGAACGGAATCGTCCTGTATCCAGGAGCAGAGCCTCAGAGTGCTGGGACTGCAGTTGACCCACAGCTAACATACCATGGACAACTCAGTAAACTTTGTTCTTGTGAGCCACTGAGATTGTGAGGTTGTTTGTACTGAGGATTGCCCTACTCAAAGTTGACTGATACATGAAGTCATATCAATTCTGTCTTCTAAATATTTCTCACATTCAACCACCTCTTTTTTTTTCTTTTGTGGTACGTGGGCCTTTCACTGTTGTGGCCTCTCCCGTTGCGGAGCACAGGCTCCGGACGCGCAGGCTCAGCGGCCATGGCTCACGGGCCCAGCCGCTCCGCGGCATGTGGGATCTTCCCGGACCGGGGCACGAACCCGTATCCCCTGCATCGGCAGGCGGACTCTCAACCACTGCGCCACCAGGGAAACCCCAACCACCTCTTTTTACTTGCCTTGTTACTATCCTGGTCCAGATGCTCATAATCTCTCACTGAGTTGGTTGGAATAACTTCTTAAATGTATCCCCTATCCATGAGCTCTTACTTCCCAAATCTATCCCTGAAGTTATCATTCTAAAATACATATCAGATTAGATTGCTGTTCTATTTCAGGACCTTCTATGGTTCCCCATGACCCAAAAGTAAAAACCAAGGTTTATGTGGCCATCTATAGTATTGCTTCCAGTAACTGTTCATCCTCCTCCCCAGTATTACACCAAGATTTCTGAAC
>NW_020173130.1:48018-54790 GCF_003031525.2 Neophocaena asiaeorientalis asiaeorientalis | reverse complement strand
TTGCCGGGGTGGGGTGGGGTGGGGGGCTGCTGGCAGCTCTTTAAGAAGGGCTGTCGCCCCAAAACAGGCGACGAGGTGGGAAGGGGAGGTTACAAGACAGGAGAAGGGAGTCAGCGCAGTCACAGCTGAGGGGAGGGACTTGGGGCCTGGCACTGAGGCCCCTTCCCCCACCCCCAGGCAACAACATGCTGCTGGTCGGGGTACACGGGCCCCGGACACCCTGCGAGGAGATCCTGGTGAAGCACGTGGGCAGCAGGCTCTACAGCGTCTCCTACCTGCTCAAGGACAAGGGGGAGTACACGCTGGTGGTCAAATGGGGTGACGAGCACATCCCAGGCAGCCCCTACCGCGTCCTGGTGCCCTGAGTTCTGTGTCCGTGCCAGCCAGCAGCTCCCAGGATGAGAAGTGCCCCTGCGGCCGCCCTCCGCCACCCAAGCAGCACCCGCCCCAGCCCTGGCCAGCCCCGGCCACCCTGTCACCGCAGCTGACCCTGCCCTGTGCTGCGCTCCCCTGCCTCCACTTGGGCAAAGGAGAGGGGTGAGCAGAGGCAGCCTGCCTGTCTTCTTTGCTCCCGGGAGGGGTGAGGGTGGGGGTCTCGTGCACAACCACCGGCTAGTTCTCTTCTCCAGCCGAGAGGAATAAAGTTCTGCTTCCATTCTCCTGAGGGTGGCTCGAGCTTTCTGGCAAGGGCGCAGACACGGGGGACACGGCTGGATGGAAGCACGGGCCCAGACCACAGGCTGCTGGATCTCCAGGCCCGGCCCCCTCCCACTGCCCTGGCACCCAGGGGGTCCCGACTCGGATCCCATCTGCACTGGCCTCCTCTCTGCCTCCCTGAGTTCAGACCAATGTGGGGCAAGGGGTGTGTCGTGCCCCCAGAACAGGGCCCGACGCTAGTGCGCTTATCCCAGACCCCGCCAGCAACGGATGCTGTCCCGGGGAAGGGCCAGGCCATGGCCAGGCTACAGGAGGTGAAGTGCCGGGTGGGAGGACCAGATAAGCAGGACCTGAAATCACAGCAAGCCCTGGCCATCCCTCAGACAGCTTAAATGTGCCACCATCCCCCGAGGAGGCACTGTCACCAGGGCCCCCGCCCCGGGGGCGGGGGCAGGCTGTGGGTCTCCAGGCCCCTCAGTGGGCAGGTGGCAGCAGGTGGACGCATTCAAGGCACTGGCCACAGAGTCTGCCCCATCCCCACTCCAGTGACAGGTGTCTGTGCCTGTCCTGCCCTATCTCCCTCTTGCCACCGGTGTGCAAGGGCAATCCCAGCCGCTCAGGTCACCGTTCCTCTGCGGCCCTGTTCAGAGCCTCCCTCACCTCTGTGCCCAGTGCCCCACCCCGAGCCCTCCATGCTTTTCCGCCCTCTGCACACAACTCTTGATGTCCCTCCTGCGGCCGCACAGCCACCCTGCTCCTCCCCTGGGTGGCGGCCAGCTTCACCCCCCGGATGTAGGGAAGGGCCTTAGAGCCAGCCAAGGCTCAAGCTTTCAGGCCTCCTCTCCCAACTGGGCAGCTGAAAACGTGCTGGCCATGCCCCCCTTCTGGAAGCACTTTCTGGGCCACCATGAGCTCAGATTCAGATCACAGTTGCTTCCCAGCCACAGCCCAGTAAAAGAAGCACGAGCTCAGAAAGGGACAGGAAGACGAGCAGGCAGGGGCCAGTGGCAGCTCCCCAACACCCAGACCCAGGGCCCCCTCAGCCTCCAGCCACTCGTCCCCAGCATGCAGGGGGCAGGCAGAGCAGGGGCAGCCACTGGTCTGCAGGAAAGGGGCATGGTGCCCAGCGTTACTGCCCCTGGGCTGGCCTACGGCCAGTCCCTGGAGACTCTACTTCTAGAAGCTGCTCAGGTGGAGAAGGGGCAGAGGCAGACCCAGAGAAGTCCAGCCGCAGTTGGGGGGAATAGAGATGGTCCCCCCGAGGCACCGCCTTCTCCCCTCGGCCCACCAGATTTTCTCTAGTTGCGGTGTGCGGGCTTCTCACTGCGGTGGCTTCTCTCGTTGCGGAACACGAGCTCTAGGTATGCGGGCTTCAGTAGTTCAGGCTCGCGGGCTCAGTAGCTGTGGCGCACGGGTTTCGCTGCCGCGCGGCACGTGGGATCTTCCCGGACCAGGGCTCGAACCCGTGTTCCCTGCATGGGCAGGCGGATTCTTAACCGCTGCACCACCAGGGAAGGCCCTCTTTCTCTGGCTTTTTGTGTGTTTTGCCTGCAACCGTTTAAAGGTGAAAACCCACCGTGCCCTTGCAAACACAGGCCCTGCTTCTCTGGGTCCCGGGCTGGAACCTGCCACCCCCGCTCAGACAAAGGACGCATTCCCAAGGGGCCTGTGCGGACCAGGAGTCCCGCACACAGATTCTGGAGCGAGGACACTCCTTTGAGCCTTCTCATCCGCCATGAACGCGAACAAGCTACGCCCTAGCGGGTACCGTCCCCTCCTCCGCTCTTCCTGGGTTGACCCGTGTAAGCCATAAACTTACAGCAGAGGTGAGGGGGTGTCACTTCGAGGTGAAGTTCTTAGAGAAACACTGAGGCCTCGATCTCGGGGCTGCTCTGTGCTAGGTCGTGGGCTCTGGCGAAGCCCCACCCTGAGCACCCCTAGGGAGAGGCCCGGTGGGGAGGCCCGAGGCACCGCCACAGCCACGCGAGCCACCTTGGAAGCAGAGCTGCCCCCGCCCATCCCCACACCCTAGGCAGACCATGGGGCTGTGGCCCCAGCGGAGGCCTCGACTGCAGCCTGTGATGGACCCCAAGCCGGAAGCCCCCAGCCAAGCCTTCTAGAGTCCTGTCCTTCACACACGCAGGAGATTACGACGGTTGGCTGTGTTAAGGTGCTACGATTGGGGTAATCTGTTACACAGCAATGGGTAACTAATACACGATCATTTTAAATGGAGAAGACCACTCCAAGTCAGTCTGAAGCAAACAAACCGACGAGAAGCCCCAGAAGCCATTAGGAGAAGCCTGGAAAGTCTGATGACACAAACGCTAAAATCGTATGCCTGGCCAACACAAACCCCAAACCACAAAGTCAAGACACAAGTGACAAAGTGGGGCAAAAAAATAGTAGCAAGACGTGACTCAGGGCTCATGTCGTTAAGGCATAGAGAGCTTGAACCAGTCGACAAGGAAAGCTCAACGACGCCAAGGAAAAGGGGGTGCAGGAGGGGACCGCGGAAAGTGCACGCCAAAGGCTACCCCCCATCTGATCCCACAGCCAGAGCGTGCTCGAGTGTTGGGGTCCCAGAGCTGCTGGTTCCGGGCACACATGGTGCCTGGTGACTGGCCCTGCATTTGCTCTGCGCCTCCAACTAGAAGGCGGGCGATCCTGGAGCCGAACAAAGACCAGCCACCGCAAAGACTGGCCAGAACGGTGGGTGGTGGCGCTGGGCGTTGAGCAGGTCTGGGCAGCATCACCCAGGAGCTGGGAGACCCTCTTGGTGAGGAACGTTTGGCAGGAAAGGCGGCGGCGGCGGCTGGAGAGGACTGGCCACGCCCACAGACCAGACAACTGTCAGGGCAGTTCCCGGGCAGACAACCCCCTTTCTGGCCTCCACGCTCCCCCAAATCCACACTCTTGGTCTCAGGGCCCGTGTTCCTTTCCCACCTCTGAGCTCGGCGGTCAGGTCTTTTTTCCTCTGCCTCATCAGAGTTCTTCCATCCCCACGCCCAGGCCTCCGCCCCTCCCTCCTAAGTGTCTGTCCAGATGTTATCAGCCCCAGTCCGGGAACTGCTGAGCACGTGTACAAACCTGACTGGACCACATCCTCAGGCGGGGAAGGGGGAAGGCTGCTCAATGGGAAGCCCCAGATCTCGCGAGAGCCAGCATCCTCCTGGCGCTTCCCAGGCCCGTGGGGACCCTGCAGAGGAGCCAGTCTGGGGTGGGGCAGGGGGCACACACCTAGGAGTCTCAGCCCTCTAGAGCAGTGCTTCTCACAGTGGGGTCCCTGGCCAGCAGCAGCATCACCCAGGATTGCTGGACTAGCAAATTCGCAGGCCCCACCCCAGGTGTGCCAGATCAGAGCCTCTGGGGTGGGGCCCTGCAACCCAGGCTTGAACGCGCCCTCCAGGTGTTCTTACGGGCCTCTCAGCGTGAGAACCACCACCGGGATGGACGGTTCCTGATCGCACCCTCTTCTAGAGAAGCCATGAGCTTTCTCTCTCTGCGGGGCTCACCTTGACCTCCCAGGTGAGAGGCAGGCAGGCAGGCACCCACAGGTTGTCCTGGAGAACAGGCGTGCTTGGGCAGGATTCCTTCCCAGCAGGCCACACGTGTCAAGTGACATGGGGAAGACTTTGTTACTTCGTGCCGTCCCCCCCCCTCCAGCAGCATGGACAGACACCCCTGGCCGACACCAAGTTTCTGGGCACGGCCGCAGCTCTGCCCACCTCTCCCTGGATACCACGCCTGTGTGGAGGGGGGCGGGTCCGTGCTTCACAGGGAACCGTCCGAATCACACTCAGGGGCGCTGGAACACAGTGGGCCAGGCAAGGGGTGGGGTGGCGGGAGGGTGGAAGCTCTCAGGATCGCGGAGCCAAAGGCCCCCGGTGACTCGGGGAACGGGGACTCTGGCCAGGCCCAGGACCCAGAGGGGTGGGGGGCGGAGTCCGGGGAAGCTGGGCGGTGACCACAAGGCCGGGCCGTTCTCCCGGCGCGTCGAGCCCCGCCCTGGCCGCCCCCACGCGGGTCTCCTCACTTCCCCTCAGCGCGCCCACCGTAAGCCGCGGAGCACCGCTTTCCTGCCCACCCCTTCCAGCTGGCCCCGCCAATGACCGAGCTCGACTCGTGACGAGACCCGCCCCCAGGAAACCCGGCCCTTCTGGTGTGACGGGCACCTCCTTTGGCCAATCAAAACAAGCAGACCGTCCCCCCGCCCCACGCGCCCCTCTCCGCTCTGCCCCCCGCGGTTTTTCTTCAGCCGGCGACCGGGTCGGCTGCGGGCCTCTAGGTGTCCCTGCCGGGAGAGCAGGGACTGTCCGTGCAGAGTCGCGCGAGTGGTCCGATGTGTACACGCTAAGCCCTGCTTGTGTGCTTTTGGTGTGAACTTGTATTCTGAAGGAATTAAGTTCACAGGAAGTTACACAGAAACGTCCAAGAGGCCGGAGCACCTCCCGCAGTTCCCCCAGCGTCAGCCTGTTGCACAGCTAGTGGGACCGCACACCACGAACGGGCATTGGTGCCAGCGGAGAGCTGCTCCGGGTTTTATCCCCGTGTGTGTGTGTGTGTGTGTGTGTTGGAGTCAGGTGACCACCACTGCCATCACTATCCAGCCCGTCCCCTCACAAGGACCCCTCCTGTGGACCTTTCGTTGCCACAGCCCCCTCCCTCCTCCTCCCAACCCATGGCAACCGGATTCTATTCTCAGCTCTGTAATTTTGTCATTTGAAGACATTACATAAGGACTTCCCTGGCGGTCCAGTGGGTAGGAGTCCCCGCTCTCACTGCCAAGGGCAGGGGTTCCATCCCTGCTCCGGGCCGGAGCTAGGATCCCGCGAGCCACCCAGGGCTTTTTTTCACTCACACACTGCTCTTGAGATCCGTCCATCGGAACGGTTGCAGGTATCAATAGTTAGTTCTTCCTTTGTATTGCCAGCTGTCGTCCTTGGTTGGATCAGCCACAGTTTGTTCCGGCCTTCACCCATTGAGGGACATGGTGCCGATTCCCACTTTAGGCTTCTACAAATAAATCTGCCATGAACATTCGTGAACAGGTTTTCCTGTGGTCAGAAGTTTCCATTTCTTTGGCATGCTTGCCCAACAGTGCAACTGCTGCGTTCTAAGGAGGTGGACGTTTAGCCTTGGAAGAAACTGCCAATTTGCATTCCACAGTGGCTGGACCATTTTACACGTTAGCAACCCGCATGTATTTAAAGCACATAATTGAAAGTTTTTACAAAACGTTATCTTAAGCAAGACTGTTAACGGTTCTGTTTCTCACTTCTAACTATGTTCTTGTATGCAATCACCGACATAGTTATACTCACACAGTTTTAAAAAACACAAACCCTGTACATACAATTGTGATTTTCTTTTAACTAGCAATAATATAGCGTCGAAATTCGTCCATGTCAGTACAGAAACATCTAGCTCATTTCTTCTCTGGCCACGCGGTATTTGATAGAGTACACGTCCTATAATTTACATAACAAATCCCCAACTGATGAACTTTTATCTTTTCCCTTCTTCTTCTTCTTCTCCTTTTTCTTTGTTTTTGCTACCTGCTCTGAACATGTGTCAATGTCACCCTAGAATAATTACCTCTAAGTGGCCCTGCCAGGTCAAAGCCTATGGACATTTACAGTTTTAATGGACAGCACCTAATTGCCTCCCCAAAAGACCCTGCTTGTCATACACTTGGGCTGTTAGTCCTTTGTTCCATGTGTTGTAAATATTTTCCCTCAGTCTGTCTCTTGTCTTGAAAGACTAGGCTGGCTGGTTTGGGCTGTCAAGAAGCTACACAATTTATTTTTTGCGGTACGCGGGCCTCTCACTGTTGTGGCCTCTCCCGTTGCGGAGCACAGGCTCCGGACGCACAGGCTCAGCGGCCATGGCTCACGGGCCCAGCCGCTCTGCAGCATGTGGGATCTTCCCGGACCGGGGCACGAACCCGCGTCCCCTGCATCGGCAGGCGGACTCTCAACCACTGCGCCACCAGGGACGCCCGAGAAGCTATACAATTTTATATGAGCAAATTTATTAAACTCTCAGTTGATGATTTCTGGGTTATGTATCTTGGGCACAAAGGCCTCCTCCCTCGTGTGAGGAGAGTGTGGTG
>NW_020173130.1:41725-47990 GCF_003031525.2 Neophocaena asiaeorientalis asiaeorientalis | reverse complement strand
ATCAATCCGTGTGTGTGTGTGTGTGTGTGTGTGTGTGTGTGTGTGTGTCTGTGTGTGTATGCGCTTGCGCACGGGGGCAGATTGTGGGGAGGTGGTGTTTGTCACATGACCCCACGTTATGTAGACCGGGACTGGGGGCAGTGCCTCTCAGACACCCAGCCCCTGCCCTCCAGGGTGCCAGTCCACTTGGGGAGAAGACAAGGAAATGTGTAAGGAGAAGAGTTTAGCTATATCATTTAAGTGCATAGGTGGCCCGCAGGGGAGCGAGGGAGATCCATGGGGGCAACCGCAAATGGAATCAGTGGGGTGGCTGGGGCCGAGGCTGGGCCTGGGAGAGGAGCTGCGGGCAGGCTTTCCGAGGGGCTCAGAGTTGATGGGCCGCAGAAGGTGAGAGAGCAGAACTGAGAATCCGCCTGAAAGCAGCGCTCTTGAACAGTCACCTGCACAGTGAAAAGGAAGGACAGGGCTGTACGAAGAAGTGGGTCCATCCCAGCATGGGTCTGAGTGAGCAGGAGAGGAGCCCCTGCCCCCATCATCCACAAGCTGGGGCTGCCTCCCCTCCCCCCGCCGCAGACAGAGGGGCTTCAGAGAACCGCAGGCTGAGAGAGACGATGCCCAGCGCCCCCCGTCGTGGTAGTACTGCTGGGCTCCCCGAAGAGCAGTCGCTCCCTGGAAGGGGACACCTCACCCCCGGCTTCCCCCTCGGGACTCCCAGAGGCCCAGCGGAAGACGGGTCTGCCAGCTCAAATTGAAGACACCGCCCACCCTCATGGAGCATTGGACGGACGACTGGCCCTGTCAACGTCCTGTCCCCAGGGCATCCCTGTCAGAGGCCAGATAATATAGTTTTCAGTGAGGGCTGTGAGTGCCGGCTCCGTGCCTGGACTCGTCCATTCCACCCTCGCGGTGGCCCTAGGAAGTCGGGAGCATGTCATCCCCATCCTCCAGATGAGCAAATGAGGCCAACATGACAGAAGGGTTGAGGAGCTTGTTCTGAATCACTAGCTAGCAGGTCGCCGAGGCGAGGTGTGGATCAAGGACACCGGCCTCTAAGCCTGACGTCCTTTTGCGGGGAGGCGCTGCATCTGGATTGCTCCCTCGCAGGGAGGCTCCCGGGCCGTGGTGCGTGTGGCACATCAGCTTGTCCTGAAGGCATCAGAGGCGAGTCCTGGTGACTATGCCCGCCCTGGCCTTGGGCCAGCCCATAAAGGAAGGAGGGTGAGAAAGAGAAACACCTTCTACTCTTGTGCTTAATGGGGGGAGGGGGCGGGGGGCGGCCTTTGAAACACAGACTGACATTACCTTTGGATTCTCCTGAGATCAGAGAGCAGTTCTCATGGGTATTTACAAGTCGTTTGCATCATTGTGATAGAAGGCTGCTCCAGCTCCCCAAATCTTCAGCAGCCTCCGAGACACAAAACAAAGATACCAAGGAAGGAACCACAAAGATAAGACTAATTTTAAAAGCCCAGGCCGATTTGAAGAAGAAAAAGAACTTTAGGAATTAAAAACAAAGCCACAGTCATTGAAATAAAAATCTCAACAGATGAATGGAACCACAGATCGGATGCCACCGAAGAAGGAACCAGTGCCCTGGAAGATAGGTGGTGCCTCGGAAATCACCTCCTGCCCCTCCTGTCCCGTTCCCCCTCTTAGCGATGCTGCTGCTTTCTCCTTCCCTGAGAAACTGCCGCAGCCCCTCCTCAGAGATCCGGCCTCTGTTCTTCAAGGCCCCTTATCCTGCCTTCTAGGCTTCAGATGACGTCAACCCCCTCCCTTTTTCCCAGGCTCTGGGGGTGGGGGGCAGCTTCTTCCTGTACCATCTCTGTTCCTCCAGCCCTCCGATCCCTGGGTAACCTAGTGGGGCTCGAGGCACCCATGACCTGCGGGGGCCTCACCGCTCATCAAGCTCTCCCCTGCGGTTGACCGGGATGAAGGGCCAAGTGCAGCAAGCGCCCAGGGGAGCCGCAGCGGCTGCTGCCCTGAACTGTCGTGGAGGGGACGCTGGGGATCAAGGCTGTGTGTGGGGTGACTCCACAGTGTCCCCGGGAGTGCACAGAGAAAAAACTGACAAGGTCCGATTCCTTACCTCTCAGCTCAAGGCACAGTATGCCAGCCAGAGCACTTCCATGGCAGCCCTAAAACTTCTCTTCCTCCTGCAACTTGCAGGGCTGACAGTACTGGAAATCAAACACTACAAACACAAACGAAACCTGCATCACTGTGCGGGTTGCAGAATCCCAAGGTCACCTGAATTCCCAGCCTCTCCATGTTTCTCGTGTGAAGGGTACGGCACTGGCTGGAGGAGTGGGACCCTGAAGCCTAGAATCGGGACATCTGGTTACCCTCGGTGGAGGCTGACAGTCGGGAAGCCCCCGGTCCCCTGCAGCCTCCCTTGCGGGTGGAAGTAGCCTGCCCTCCCGTCTCTGGCAGGCTGCTGTTCTCTCCCTTGAGGACTGTGTCATCACCTCACCTGGCGCAGATGCCTTGCAAGGGGACACCCTCTGTCCTCCACACCGGTGCCACCACACCCTGTTGCCATTAGACCCGTAACTGGGGCCTAATCACAGCGTGATCCAGGGGGACAGACCAAAGCCTGACCCTAGAGGAAAGAGCTCATACGTCAATACGTATTTTCCACAAGGATATTAAAAAAATATTTTCCAGACTTCACTGATATCTACCAACTGAACTGTATTTGAACGTTTGTGGTAGTAGGTTCTCAGGGTGTGCGACTCAGTAGGTGAGGTGGGCCACTCGATGGGGTGGATTAACTGATAGTGTATTTACTAGAGGTTCCAGATTAAGAGTATTAGGACAGGGGCTTCCCTGGCGGCGCAGTGGTTAAGAATCCGCCTGCCAATGCAGGGGACACGGGTTCGAGCCCTGGTTCTCATTACCTTTGGATTCTCCTGAGATCAGAGAGCAGTTCTCATGGGTATTTACAAGTCGTTTGCATCATTGTGATAGAAGGCTGCTCCAGCTCCCCAAATCTTCAGCAGCCTCCGAGACACAAAACAAAGATACCAAGGAAGGAACCACAAAGATAAGACTAATTTTAAAAGCCCAGGCCGATTTGAAGAAGAAAAAGAACTTTAGGAATTAAAAACAAAGCCACAGTCATTGAAATAAAAATCTCAACAGATGAATGGAACCACAGATCGGATGCCACCGAAGAAGGAACCAGTGCCCTGGAAGATAGGTGGTGCCTCGGAAATCACCTCCTGCCCCTCCTGTCCCGTTCCCCCTCTTAGCGATGCTGCTGCTTTCTCCTTCCCTGAGAAACTGCCGCAGCCCCTCCTCAGAGATCCGGCCTCTGTTCTTCAAGGCCCCTTATCCTGCCTTCTAGGCTTCAGATGACGTCAACCCCCTCCCTTTTTCCCAGGCTCTGGGGGTGGGGGGCAGCTTCTTCCTGTACCATCTCTGTTCCTCCAGCCCTCCGATCCCTGGGTAACCTAGTGGGGCTCGAGGCACCCATGACCTGCGGGGGCCTCACCGCTCATCAAGCTCTCCCCTGCGGTTGACCGGGATGAAGGGCCAAGTGCAGCAAGCGCCCAGGGGAGCCGCAGCGGCTGCTGCCCTGAACTGTCGTGGAGGGGACGCTGGGGATCAAGGCTGTGTGTGGGGTGACTCCACAGTGTCCCCGGGAGTGCACAGAGAAAAAACTGACAAGGTCCGATTCCTTACCTCTCAGCTCAAGGCACAGTATGCCAGCCAGAGCACTTCCATGGCAGCCCTAAAACTTCTCTTCCTCCTGCAACTTGCAGGGCTGACAGTACTGGAAATCAAACACTACAAACACAAACGAAACCTGCATCACTGTGCGGGTTGCAGAATCCCAAGGTCACCTGAATTCCCAGCCTCTCCATGTTTCTCGTGTGAAGGGTACGGCACTGGCTGGAGGAGTGGGACCCTGAAGCCTAGAATCGGGACATCTGGTTACCCTCGGTGGAGGCTGACAGTCGGGAAGCCCCCGGTCCCCTGCAGCCTCCCTTGCGGGTGGAAGTAGCCTGCCCTCCCGTCTCTGGCAGGCTGCTGTTCTCTCCCTTGAGGACTGTGTCATCACCTCACCTGGCGCAGATGCCTTGCAAGGGGACACCCTCTGTCCTCCACACCGGTGCCACCACACCCTGTTGCCATTAGACCCGTAACTGGGGCCTAATCACAGCGTGATCCAGGGGGACAGACCAAAGCCTGACCCTAGAGGAAAGAGCTCATACGTCAATACGTATTTTCCACAAGGATATTAAAAAAATATTTTCCAGACTTCACTGATATCTACCAACTGAACTGTATTTGAACGTTTGTGGTAGTAGGTTCTCAGGGTGTGCGACTCAGTAGGTGAGGTGGGCCACTCGATGGGGTGGATTAACTGATAGTGTATTTACTAGAGGTTCCAGATTAAGAGTATTAGGACAGGGGCTTCCCTGGCGGCGCAGTGGTTAAGAATCCGCCTGCCAATGCAGGGGACACGGGTTCGAGCCCTGGTTCGGGAAGATCCCACAGGCCGTGGAGCAACTAAGCCCGTGCGCCACAACTACTGAGCCTGCGCTCTAGAGCCCACGAGCCACAACTACTGAAGCCCGCGCGCCTAGAGCCCGTGCCGGGCAACAAGAGAAGCCACTGCAACGAGAGGCCCGCACACCGCAACGAAGAGTAGCCCCCGCTCGCCGCAACTAGAGAAAGCCCGCGCGCAGCAACGAAGACCCAATGCAGCCAAAAATAAATAAATAAATAAATTTAAAAATAAAGAAGTATTAGGACATACAGCTGCTGTGTAGTCTAGCACCTCACATGCTTGGCTTGGACCTACTACTGACCTGCATTTCATGGGTTTTGATGCCAGAAATGCCCTGACAGGAGGTGCAGGACAGAATCCGTAGGCTTAGGGAGAGAGGAATTTGAGAGTACATTCATCATATCCGGCCTGAACACTCCATCCCCCAACTGTGCTCCAGGGATAGGTCCAGAAGCAGCTCTTTTCAGCAAGGCGCTGAGAGAGCCATTAGCGCAGGAACACGAGCGGAAGGACTAAGGACCCCAGGAACAGTGTGGCACGTTCCAGGAAAAGCAAGAATGACGGGCTGGAGCCAGGTGAGCCAGGCACAGAAAATGAGCCTCTAGGGCTTCCCTGGTGGCGCAGTGGTTGAGAGTCCGCCTGCCGATGCAGGGGACACGGGTTCGTGCCCCGGTCCGGGAGGATCCCACATGCCGCGGAGCGGCTGGGCCCGTGAGCCGTGGCCGCTGAGCCTGCGCGTCCGGAGCCTGTGCTCCGCCTCGGGAGAGGCCACAGCGGTGAGAGGCGCGCGTACCGCAAAAAAAAAAAAAAAAAAAAAAAAAGAAAGAAAAAGAAAATGAGCCTCTAAGAAGGAAATAGTTGGGCAGACTGCTACAGGACTGCTTGATGCGTATAACCCTAAATCCTCTAGTTCTGGGAGCAAAACCCTGACTTGAGTTGCTCCCGTGGAGAGTCACATCTTCTCACCCAGTTTCCAGACCCAGAGCCCCCTGATGGAAGGGGAGGCCGTGTTCCCTGGGAAGGACCTAGTTGCAGCAGTGCTGGAAGTGCACAGCGCAAATCTTCCCAAGCCTTCCTAAAGGACCCATTCACTAAAGTGAAAGGTCGTCCTGGAGAAGAACAGGTGTGTCACACCTGTCAAGTGACACGGGGAAGACTTTGTTACCTTCTTGCTATCCCCAGCTCTAGAAGCGTGGGCACCTCTGGCGGATACTTAGATCCCTGGTGGTATGGGTACTAGCTCTGGACACTTCTCTGGATGTATTCTTGGGCGGGCGGGGGGAGGGTCCGTGCTTTACCTTAGAACATCTCAGAGGCACACTCAGGAGGCGCTGGAATTCAGTGGGCGGGGAAAGAACTGTGTGTGGGCGTGGGTGCCACATTCTGGGCCCCGGGAGGGTGGAAGCTCCCAGGAGTACAGATCAAGGCAGCTCTCAGAGGCCAGGACTGGGGCCCAGCCGCACAAGGAGTGACAGTGCTCGTTTGCCATCTGGGTGGGGTCGCCACCTTCCTCTTCCCCTTCTCCAAGTCACCCTGGGGAGCACAACGTCTCTTTTCTCTGCCGGGTCAGGGCGGGCCCAACGGTGCTCACGGGCTCTCCTGAGCCCTGGATCTTGGGGGGCGGCTTTTTCTTGGCCTTACTCCGGGAGGGCGCAGACCTCCTGGGGCCGACGCAGGCCCCGCCCCGGCTCTCCAGGAAAGGAGGACTTGGCGTACAGCTCGCTAACAAGAGGGCTCAGCACTCTT
>NW_020173130.1:30255-41564 GCF_003031525.2 Neophocaena asiaeorientalis asiaeorientalis | reverse complement strand
TTAATTTTACTGGCAGGTATTTTCTTCTTGTATTCCAGCCACATGGCTTACATGCTCAGAGCGAAATTAAGGAGTCAGCTCTGGGCTGGCTTTTCAGGCTGTATACTGTCCTCTAGTGGTGCATCTCCTGCCCAGTACCATTTCCAGGGCTTGTTAGGGGACATGGCTCTCTGCTGGTTTAGATAACATCTCCTTCCTCATTTGGGATTTCATCAAGGAGAAACCAAATTACACATACAAGGCACAAAAGCAATAAAGCAGGCAGCGGTTTGTAACTGCTTCATTAACATTAACTTTAACTAGCATGCTTAGCAGATGAGTACAACTGAGGTAACAGTTCGGTGTGGTCACTAGGCGAATGAGACATTTCTGAGACCTCCCAGGAGACTGCAGTGTGGGGACTAGAACGGGTTGTGTCCCCTCTTCACAGAACCGTCGCTGCAAGCAGCACAGGACATACTAGGAGCTTTCCCTGCTGCCCCACAGCCTCCTCACGGAACGGGAGATGAAGGCAAACCCCAGAGGAAATTCTAGGGCACCTGCAGCCACACAGTACCTGGGAGGCCACAGGTAGGATGGCAGCCGGCGAACTGAACTGGGACAGCAGTGCACGGCGTGGTGTACAGTGCTCAAACCTGGGCAACTGCGGGCTACAACTCAATTCGCATTTTCTTTACTCATGACACACGTTCAAGAAACTGTTACCTTATGTTGGTCCCCAGCCCAGTTATCTGTAGTCTCATCAGAAAATGTATTAGGTGGTTGTTTTGTTAGCTATTCTGTCACTTAAAACCTTATCTTATAACCCATATTTATGATTCAAAGGTGAAAGTTACTCTTGTATACGTAGTTATGGCTTAACAGGAAAGTAGTTAACTGGCTTTGCTTTTAAAAAGAATAAAGCGCAACCATATAGATTTAAGTAATGGGTTGGCAATAAGCATAAATGAAAGGTAAAGAGGCCAGTCTTTACCTGACCAAAGCCAACAGCTATTTTAATTCATTAAAATACACTTTACAGCCACTGTGATTTGTCTGGCACTGATTCCAAACATACTGAGCGGCTCATTCGGCTTTTCGCTCCGAGGCGCTCCTGGCACTGCCAGCTGATGGACCAGGATATCAGGCACCGTGGATACTGCTGCACAAACAGCCTCCCCGATGCCACCTGGAGAAGCAAGGGACATTAGGCTCTGCTCTGGAAACAGCTAGTCAGCCTTAAAACCCCATCACACAGAGGCCTTTGAATTTGTGGTTCCCAGGGAAGAATATCTTTCACTGGCCGTTGATTCATAAACAACCACTCCCTGACTGACCAGAAGCATTCTCGTTCAAAAGTGCAAGTCTCCAAATTGCTCCCAGCCTCACTTGTGGCAGGGGCTCTTTCCACTGGGGCTCCATGGATGCAGGCGTCTGTGGAACTCAGATTCTCAAAGCTGTCAGGAACCTACGAACTGGATGCCGGCTTCGGAAGGGCCGGCTTGCAAGGCTGGCCCCGGGGTGGTGCCCGGGCAGCGGGCTGGTGCGAGTGCCCTGCATCAACAAGACACTTTCCCTACTGATAAGGGTGGTCCCTGTGCCTGGACTCTGGCACCACAGGGTCGTTTAGGAGGTGCACCTGCTTTCCTCTGGGAATCGGGAAGTTTGGCACGTGCCGGGCAGCGACCAGCCCTCAATGAAACCCGGGGCGCTGAGTCTCGAGTGGGCTCCCTGGGTCTCCAGGGAGGCATCTGCCACTGCCGGAGAAGGGAGAGTGCTCGGCTGGCCCCTCATGGGAGGGAGAGGGGAAGCCGAAGGTGTGGGGTTCTCCACCCCCGACCCGCGTCTTCTGTCCTTGGGGGTGCTGGCGCGTGCCCTGTCCCTGTCATCACCCTCAGCCGGGAGGGCACTGGAGTGCTTTCCTGCAAGTCACGGGGGTGTTCTTGGGGCCCCTGACACGCAAACACATGAAGCTCCCCACTCCCTCCTCTGCCCCACCTGACCTTCCCTAGCCAAACACTGCCCAGCCCCCTCTCCCTGGCCACACTTTTCCTGCGTTTGCTGTGTTCTCTGCTTGCAAGGCACCATTGCCTTTTTTTGTGGGGGGCAAACTATTAATCACTCAATACTCAAGAGCAACCGTGAAGCTTCTTATGATGCGTCCCCTCACAATGCCAAGTTAGACATCCTCTGCACTGCCACTGAACCAGCTGCCCGGGGACCAGGCACCGCACACTGTGCTCAGCACACGCAAACGAGGATGGGCAGGGCCCCACCCTTGCCAGCCAGTGTAGGCGGGCAAGAGATCCCATACCCAGACCGTCGCAAAGAGCGGGCAATACAGGCTGCTGGGTGAGTGGTTGGCTGGAGGTGCTGCCCACGATCACGGCACACCTCCGGTCAGGAAAACAGACTTTCAAAGTGGTCCCCAAGGCCTGCACACACCTTCTGAAGAGTGATCCTCCACTGTGATAATCTGGCCACCTGTGGCTTTTGCGTTGGAGATGATGGTGGCTGCATCCAGGGGTTTAACAGTAAACAGGTCGATGACGCGGATAGAAATATCTGGAGAACAGAGATAACCAGCTTGGTGTATGAAGCGGACTCAGAATAAAAGACAGATTGGGGCACGCAGGCAGCCCGAGTCCTACCACTCCCAGCTTGAACTTCAGCACTCAGCAACGACCAACTGACCTTCTTGCTTAGAAAGATCATCGGCGGCTGCTAAGGCTTCATGCAAAGTCACTCCAGCTCCAACAACCGTGAGCCTGTCGTTGACATTGTTGCGGACGACCTGGTGTTGCACCCACAAAGCAAAAATGCTGTGCTTACTACACACAGAGTGTGTCTCAAAGCGGAGGGCCCTCTGCTACAGTGCTCTCCTGAGCCCACCGATTTCACTCCTTAATAGCTCACTATAAAAAAGGCCGGGTCAGCACACTGACCAACAAGGACATATTCTTTTCAATAAGCCCCACTTCCTGTTTGTTTAACAAATTCACCTACTTTTCCTCAGGATTCAAGATGCCAAATTACTAAGTTCTTTTACAATATGTATGCAAAATGACCCTCTAGCAAAGCAGGTGGATTTCCAACTGGGATGTGAAAGGCTGAGGGCCGGAAGCGAGTTGTACAGCCCATCTGCTCCGGAGCACGGACTCACACCCACCAAGGGGTCTGAAGAGGCACCACCTCTGGACTGCTTGAACCTCTTGCTGGGGCACTCACACAGAACGGACTCCGATCATGAACCCGCTAACGGGGACCATTCGGAGGCATTTTTGAGGTGCCCTGTGAAGCCTGTGCATCAGTGGATCCCCTTCTGTGGCTGTGGAAAGCAAATCTCAGAGCAGGAGGAACTCGCCCAGGGCAGGGCTGAGACCAGCAGCCAGGCCCATCTGCCTTCAGAGCCCATGCTCCCAACCACTCGCTATTCTGTAAGCAGACAGGGTTCTCTGCTCTTTTTTTCATCGTTTTGTTTCCTCCAAAGTCACCCAACCAAAGGCATCTGGAAGTCTGCATTGCATTCCTCTGTACAGCTTTTGCCGTAGCTTAAGAACCACTGCTGACTACAGATATTCAGGGCTTCAAACCACCCATCCCCATTCTTCGAGAATGTTCTAGCGTTTTTACACACACACACACACACACACACACATATATATATACATGTATAGATACATACATATACACATATACATACACACACCTACGTCCCCCTTTGCAAACCCAGCCCTTGAATTATCCACGGCATGCATATTATCACACACGTATTAACTCACATCAGGAAGTTACTTCATTTTGTCAGGACAGGACAAACATCAGGGGGGGAAAAGAAAGAAGAGAGATATGAGAAAGCTTTGAAAACCATATGACTATCACCAAGACACACTCCCCACCGCCCCTGGAGGCAAACATATGGCTTTGAGTTAAACATGGGAGTCAGGGAACAATCGTGTGAACGTGTAGTTCACACTGAAGTGAATAGTACAGCTTTTCCATTCAGCAGAATGGAGCTATGGGGGACTACTGACTGCTCTGGGTACACCCGCTCTACTGTGGCACTAAAGCCATCCAGCGCTCATGCACTCATTCTGAGCACTAGCCGCTGTGAATTCTGGAGCAGCCTAGCCCTTAGCAATCAAGCTGGAAGTCACCTATTACTCTTCAAGAGTGGCTATCAGTCTTTCACATACTTAAGGAGAGTATTAATGATGTTCTAAAAGGCTTATAAGATAAAGACAGGACAGAAAACTTTCCTATGCAGTATGATCTCAACTAAGATATACACGTATATATACGTGTATATAGAAAAAGCCAGGAAGAAAACGCGCCCAAATGTCTGTAAGCACTGCTCTCTAGGTGGTGGGCAATCACTTATTTTCTCCACAGACGCTGCTGGTTTTCTGCACGCACAGCTCCGACAGGCAGGCACACAGACGCCAGGTTGCCGTGGGGGCTTGAATCCTGGTCTTCCTGAACACCTTCTCTGGCCCTCAACTACAAAACATGGCTGGTTGCTAACAATCTGTGCTTCTAGGGCTTTCTCAAGGATACAGGAGATAGGAGGCACCTTGCGATGCCAGCCTTTATCAGCAGGCCTGGGGGCGAGGCCACAATCCGTGTGAAAAAACAACCTCAGGGTCACACAATGGCCAGAGGCAAGATGGTTCATATTTGTTTGTTATATTCCTGGCCTTGGACCTGCAAAACCAGAACCTAACAGATATACTATTCATCTGAAATGGGTTCTATTATTTTGTTTAGCTTGAGGCTGTGATAAGGTACAGCAAAGCAACAAGTTGTTACCAGCTTATCTTTAAGGGCTCAACAAAGAGACTCCTTTCAGAAAGAATGAAGCGTTAACTGTGGATGTCTCTAGCGCTGGCTTCAACAACAGTGCTCTCCACATGAACCGATACTGGAAGACACTGGAGAACTTAAGGCCTTACCTTGGCCCGTCCAATCTCAAAGATTTCATCTGGGGTGTAAATAACTGCAGTTTCTGGCCGACTGATCCGAATGTAGCACATCCCCTACGGTGTAAACGAACACCAGAGCCACAGTTTAGAAAATCAAACTAAATTTCCAACTAATAAACCTCAAAAAGAAGTGGAGGAGGACCTAACAATTCTTTGTACTAAAAACAAAATGTGCCTTTTGGAGTGAGGGCCAGCTGTCACGGGGTCAGGTTACTACGAAGGGCCCTGCTGGGTGCCCTGTGGCGAGCCCTCCACACTGTGCTAGCTCACCCATGCAGGAAAGCTTTCTCAAATACAAATCGATGTGTTGTGTCTCCACAGAACATAAACGTGGGGCAGGAGCACTGACTCACCTTGAACAGAAAGCCTACAACACATGGGAAACAACTTTTGTCCCAACAGCTTCTAATGCCATCCTCAGAAGTACCTTAGACACCAGAATCTAAAATGACTATTTCTCCAACAAAAAGATGTAAATACGTTTTTTATCACCTTGAACATATAAACAGGAATGTAAATGAATACTCAAATGTCTAGAGTATTTGTTAATTTATATACATACTTAAATCATACATGATAAACCAATATATGAATTTAGGAACACTGATTCCTTTTGCTCATTTACATGTTATGAACTAGTTCTATTCGGTGTATTTTTATGAGGTACAATTGACTTAAGTGGAGCATGCCCTGAATTCTGGTAAGTTATACACCGTGTAACCACCTCCTGAGTCTGGATAGCATTTGCACCTGCCCAGAAAGTTCCCTCATGCCCCTCTCCCGTCACTCTCCCCACCCAAGAAGCAACCTCTATTCTGATTTCCGTCACCACAGCTTTGTCTCTTTTGAACTTCCCACAAATAAGATCCTGCAGCACACAAGATTGTACTGTACATGCAAGGACATAAAGCAATGTCTATGATATAGCAAATAGAAAAATCCAGAACTATGTGTGAGGCCACTTAGGTTTAAAGGAAAAAAGTCAAAGAAACTCATGTCTCTAACACGTTGGAAATGCTTGGAACGGAACTTGCACAACCCACCCCAACCGTGCCCAGGGTTGCCTGTGCAGGGGCATGGGTGTGTGCAGGGCTGCAGGGTGAGGTGAGTCTGGCGACCGCTAGCTAGAGTGGTTAGAAAGATAAAGATTCTGTCCCGTAGCCTCTGCTGCAGCTGGGTTCTGGACAGGAGTTAGGTTGTGTCCATCTGATGCCCTTGGGTGAGACTTCAGGAGGGGCAGGCAGGGCAGAAGCCAGACTTGTACCCATCTAAGCTGTTTCTGAGGGTGGGATAGGGCTGGGAACCCCAGGGTTTGTCTACGGTGGCCTCCCACTGGCAACTGTCCAGTTTTCTGATATCACGAGGTGGCAGCTGCACGGGCTGTGTCTAAGGCCAGCACATGATGGCTTGTCGCTGGAGCCCACTTCCGTGGCCCTGCCAAGGGCTCCCTGTCTCAGAGCCCCAGAGCACTCCCTCCTTCTTGACCCAAGTCCCACCCGATACAGGTCATCAGGGGTTCGAAATTCTTCTGCACCGTTTTTTACAATGCGAATGTATTCATGTCCTTCGTGGTTCATCACCCTTTTTTGGGGCAATGGTTCTACTTTTAAAAGGAATCCTACAACCAAATTTCCTATAACGAATATCTATCTTCTTTATGCTGAGAAAAAGATGGGAAAAAAAATCAAACCATCAGTACCAAACTAGCATCAGAGCCCAGAAACATCTTCTGTCTGCGCCAGTGTCCCCTTAAAAATACCTTGGTATTGGCCGCCAGGAACACAGCATGCTCCGTTGAGATGGCATCGCTTGGATAGAAAATAGTGCAGTTCGGAACCGTTCGGAACATGGCCAGATCCTCCAGGGCCATCTGGGAGGGGCTGTCTTCACCTGAGAAAGCAAAGCCATAGCCCAACAAAAAGATGAGCCTGCTAGCAACGTGGCATAGGCCTCTTCTTGGCCCCAAGCCTCGCTGTGCTGCTGCCCTAAGTGACCCAACACTCCTCCCTGAGCGCCAGGCCTCTGGCCCTGTTCTCTTCTCCCTAGGAGGGCCCCCTCAGACTCTGTCATTTCTTCTCTGCTCTTCTACCTTCTTCTCCATCAAGAGACTAAAGTTTTCAGACTCAAATGGTCTCATTCATTTCTCGTGGCCTTCAAAGTAGCCGAGCATTACAGAACATAACCTTTGGGGTGCCCTCGCGGTGCTGCTGGAACTCAGGGGGCCTTCGTGTGTGGGGGAAAGAAACTCTGTGGAAAGAGAAAGCCCAATGTACACCAGGGTGGCCTAGCTCTTCCAGCTAGGATGGGAACTGTCACCGTGTACACTGCCTGGCCTGGGACTGCTGTCTCTCCTCAGAACCCCAGCTCCTCTGGGCTGGACCTAGAGCCACTTCTCCACTTAGCTGAGTTGAAAACTTACTCCTCACCCAGCCCCAGGCAGAGAGCCCAGACCTCCTCTCTCCTTGCTCTCTTCCCCTGCATCTGGCCCATCCAGAGACTTCTTAGCCAGTCCTGCTCTCCCAGGAAGTCCCCAAGACGACACCCAAACATGTACTTCCAGCTCTTCCCTCCAGCATTTGGCAGCAAGTGTAAGCTGTCACATCTACCTTGATCTGCCCTGCCACAGGAATGTCAGGTGCCCCATCTTTCTAGACTCCCCATTTCTGTCATCCACGGACACGACTCCCGGATGTTTCCCAGGCAAGAAACCCCTGGGGACTGGGGTTTTGCTGTTCTTGCAGTCTGAGACTCCTCCTGTCAGCAATGTTGAAATCTTTCTTCAGGTTCTCACAGATTCGCCCGATTTTCTATCCACTGCTAACACACACCTCGGTCCTCCTCCTGGCTCCCGTGTTTCCCACAGTTTCCATGTGGCCCATCCACGGTTAATGCCCACGTGTCGGGTGCCTCGAGGTTTCCCATTCTGTCCAAGCAGGCTGCTCGGGCCAGCAGAGTCCTGGCGGGCTGTGCTCCTTGCTTTGCTGTGCCCATGCTACTCGTCCCCACTTAGACTAAGGCCACCAGAGAGCAGTAGACAATTCGGTGATGCCAGGGTGACCCAATCCCTACCTAGTATGTGGTTTGACAAAGAAGAGGCACTCAGGACAGATAATTATTTCTTGGTGACAGAAAAAATGGGCACTTTTCAGTAATACCAAGAGATCAGCTCAAAAGTTACCCAGAGTGTCTGGAACTTCTAGAACATGACATGGCTTTTTTCAAAAAGGAGGTTATGGATAACCGAACATTATGGAACCTTAAGTACGCCGGCAGTTCAATCTCTTACAGGCTAATCTTTCTCTGTAAAGAAGGAAGGCGATTAAGATGATGGCATTGAGGACTCATACCTATGGATGCCCCGCAGTGGGACCCAATAAGGTTGATGCTGGTTCGAGAGATGGCTCCCATCCGGATCTGATCAAATGCTCGGGTCAAAAAGGCAGCGAAGGTGCAAAGAAAAGTAACCATCCGACCACGGGTGGCGCATCCCAGTGCCACGCTCACCTGCAACACAAAGAAGGTGAATCAGAACAGTCCCGGACCCCACTGCCCCTTCCGTTCCCCAGCACAGAGTGTGGGGATCTCAGGGAAATCTCTACTCTGCACCCTCTCACCTTGCCACCCCTCCCCCAGGCACCTACCTGGGAAAAACCCAAACCTGGCAAATCCACGGTGTCCCCTGAATGCTGCCAGAAAAGAGGAACTGCAGTGCTAACCCTGCTCCTTCAAATCCAAGATGTGGAAGCTCGGGACACTCAAGGCCGCCCTGCAGTCCCCGTGGGTCTCCTTCCTATTCTCTTCCCCTACCTTCTGTCCCCTCTCTCCCTGCCCCTTCGCATGCTTCCCCGGGGCACTTCCGGGGGCAGAGAGGTGAACAACGGAGGCTCTCCTATCCCATCCCCACGTCCCCACCGTGTCATTAGGAGACGGGACAGACCAGTACCTACTTGAGGCCCCCACTTGCCCACCCTGCTGAACCTCATCCTTCTCCTGCTTTCTCAAGGGCACCTCTGACCGTGCAATTATTCCCTCCCCTCCCATGTTTCCTCAGTTTCTCCCTCTCTGATCACTGAAGTGTGTGCTAGTATCTTCCATCTTCCCCCCTCACTTTCACCTTGTCCTCCCGCTCCAGGTGCTGCCCTTCGTCTATGTTCTCCTTCACAGGAAACTTCGCACCCTTCCTCATTTCCCACTTTCTGCCCGTTTCCCTTCATCTAGGCTGCCATTCCCTGTGAGGGACCCAGAAGCTGCCAAATGCAGAGGTCACCTGACCCTGTCTGCATCATATCTGACCTCTCGGGAGCCTCCAGCACTACAGACCACCCGTCTCACTGAACACTGCTTCTCCTGCCCAGGCTGGTTCTGCTGGGCGGGGCACCTAGACTGAGTCCTGGGGCTCGGGCCACACTCCTCCTCATCTGTGCCCTCCACGGGGAACCAGCATATGGTCCCATTGTGTCACTCTGATGTGCTTGATGCTAACCACCCCTCTCTCTCTCTATTCTTCACCTCCCCTGGAACGCCAGGCTCACATACCCTGGCAGGTTTCAAACTAGAAGATGAACATCTTGGGGGTAAACAAAGACCGTCCAAGGGAAACATGGCTGTGGCTGGTCTCAACATCAAGATCCTTGACTCCCACGTCTGTCTGCCAGCAAAAGGGCCCAGGGCCTACTTCCCGCTGTCTCCCTGATAATCGCCTCCCAGTCACTGACTGCCAAAAGGCGCTCTCTCACCCACATCGGGTCCTTCAGTCGGGCAACATCCTGGAGTGTAAGAGCTCCGGACCAAAACAGAAAGGACAATTCTAAATAATCATAGCAGCCTTGAGAAACTACAGAACTCAAAAGGTTGGATAACAAATTCTTTTTTAAGTCAGGGGTTTTCCAATTCTTTTAACAAAACTGAAAGAGAACCTAATGCAACTGTCAACCCTTTACAAATAATTTTGCACCGACAGCTTTACATGAAAGATCACTGTGTCGTGTTTGGCTTATAACTGGGAAGGAATTCAAATGAATTCAATGATGTTGCCACAACAAAACTCTTTCCCTTCCCATCACCTTATTTATGTAAACAACATTTCTTTGCACTTACATCATTAAAATACGAATAGATTTTGTTCTGAAACTTGCCTCATTCTAGCTTTAAGTGTACTTAACCAATGCTACACAAGCTAATAATTATAACTGTAGCTCAATCCAGAAGAAAAAAAATTGTAGTGCTCCAAGGCCTATGGACATAGGAAAAATTTTAAAAACTATCAGTGTATATGCATATTTTTATTGCAGAAAAGAGCTGTCAATAAAAGGCTTTCCTGCATAAATATATTTGGGGAAGCAGAACGGAAATAAGAATTCAAGTAGAAAAACGGATTTAATTTCTGACAAAGAGAGCCTTCATGTAATTGGATGATTTGAGTATTAAAGTGTCACAAATTTCAATATACGGGAAATTATATCCTTTGCATCTACTTAAATCTGTGATGAAAAATTTAGATGTTAACTTAAAGCTAGGCAGAAAAATATCTAGTTTAGAAGAACACATTCAGCAGTTTGGAAAGCAAACACATTTGGAGATAAATGATCTATCCTCTAACCTACCTGGCACCCCCATCCCCATTCTAACAGGTACCCTGACCCCCCCACCCCAGGGCCCAAAGAGAGCTGTGTTCCCAAAACCCATTCCTCCCCCAGTCTTGTCCATCTCAGGAAGCGACACTGCTCTGTTCCCAAGTGCTCTGGCCTATGCCCTAGTGCCAGCCTTGGTTCCTGCCCTGACACCTACCCCATGGCATCCTGCCGACTCTCCTGTCAAAGCTGATTCTGGATGAGTCTGCTTCTCTCCAACCCCACAGCTACTGTCCTGGTCCAAGTCGCCATCTCCTGTCACCTCCCCCACTTCCCCCAACAAGCTATTCTCCACACCGGCCTTTCTTTCTGCTCCCTAAACAGCTCAGATTTGGGCATGCCACAGAGCTATCTGGGCCCTCTGCTGGGAATACCGTCCCCCCAAGATCTATGCATGACTGACTCCTTGTCACTTAAGTCCCAGCTTAAATGTCACGTCCTCTGAGACCTTGCTCCTGACTGGCCCTAGTCATGCTATCACTGTAGTCACCAGTTTCACCCGGTAGCACTGGATACTACCCACTTGCTGGCTGCTTCTTTATTCATTTTTTTCAGTTGCTGATTGAAAGAATCAATGAGTTAGGAAGCAAGCTTTTTGATAGGTGGCTCAATTCAGAAAATTATGAATTGTATTTTTTTCCATTCAAAATGGAAACAGCTTAGCTTAATGAGACCCACAGAAAAATGTACATATTTTTACATTTGCAATGACCTACTT
>NW_020173130.1:5619-30233 GCF_003031525.2 Neophocaena asiaeorientalis asiaeorientalis | reverse complement strand
GGGGGGGGGGCTTAAATTCCAACACTGACAGGGCCAGGGAAGCACCGTGAACAAATGAGCGGGCCAGCAGGATGCAGGGACATGGTGAGCTGGCTGTGGATCCCCATCTAAATGGGGCCCCTGCTTGGCTCCAGCTAACTGGTGGCAGGCAGGAAGGAATGTCGTTCCAATGTTGCCAGATCTTCCCAATCTTCAAGAGAATCCAGAAATTTGGATTCCATATAAAATTTCCTGACTTTTAAAAGCTGGCAGCTGGGACTTCCCCGGCGGTCCAGTGGTTAAGACTCCGTGTTTCCAACGCAGGGGGCGCGGGTTTGATCCCTGGTCGGGGAACTAAGACCCCACATGCCACATGGTACAGGCAAAAAAAAAGCTTGCAACTAATTTAAAATATTTGTAAATACTACTTGTTCCAAATACAATATCTCTGGTGGTCACGTAAGGCCTGCTGGCCCACAGATTTCTGGCCAGTGCTGTTTTTGGCCTCTACGATGTGAAGGTACATGGGCGCTGGCCTCTGCACTGGCACAGAGCTTTACAAGTCAAGGCGTTTACTTGCACAAACTCCTTTCTCTCTCTTGAGGGGAGTGTGTGCGGATATGTGCATGCATAAGAGACTCCTGCATTAACGTCATCCTGGGAAGAGACTGAAGCACAGATAAGCAGAACAGCTCTACCTAAGGCCACAGCACTACTGACATTCTTGAGGCTGCAATTAGGGCAACATTTGAATATCTAGGATATATTAGGCCCCATGCAACAACGTGGAGAGAAAAACCACAGTCCCTTGTAGCTTTCACTCTATTGGCCTCTGGGATGTTGTAGGATTGCCTGGTTGTGGGATGGGCAGGGCAGGAAGAGTGGGGTCACCTAGAGCTACCAGGGAGCTGTGCATGCTTTAGGCCTGGAGACCTGAGGGCAGATGGCTGGAGCCCCTCCCTGCAGTCCTGGAAGTCACCCCTCAGACTCTGCCTGGCTGCTCTGTACTTGTTTCTCCCGACACTTTTTTCCTCCATTTCCTTTGCTTTTATAAGTGGAAAGAAAAACTGTAACACAGTGCAGGCCTCCTATGTCTGGTGGGCCACTGTTTGTCGATGAGAAGGCTCCAGATGGATGTTCCCAGCATACATACCATGTTTTGCTCAGAAGAACACTCAATGAAGTGCTCAGGGTGTTCCTTCTTGAATATGTCAGAGAAGGTGGAGTTCTTGCTGTTACCGTCCAGCACAACGACTCTGTCATTTGCACGGCCCAGCTTAGCCAGGGCCAGACCACATGCTTTCCGAGTAGCTATCTGGAAGTTAAACAGCAGAGTTTCTTAGAATGGGTTTAGAAGGAAGGTGAATTGGTAGAATTATAAATTGTCATCTACCTTAATGAAGAAAGAAAATTTGCGATTCACCAATGATCTCCTTTAGGGTAATAAAAAAGGACTGCTAGCCAATCTTAAGTCCATACTTGGCTCACTGGGTATCAATTTCCCCCAAATAAATTTATTCTTCTGTCCCATTCCTATAGTTGATTTAAAAATTTAAATTTCCCCAAATGCAAATGCCTCTGTGAGTGTTTAACTATAAAACTGATGATACTCACTGTAAATATTAAAATGTAGAACTTTAGAAACATAATACAAATAATAAACAATTCCATTAGGATATTGTTTGAGATTGGACTCAACCTATGGATTAATTTAGGGGAGAACTGACATCCTTACAATATTGAGTTTTTCTATTAAAAAAACAAGGTTTGGCATTTCCTCAAAGAGTTAAACAGAATTACTACGACCCAGCAATTCTACTCCTAGGTATATACCCAAGAGAAAAACACATCTACACGAAAGGTCGTACACAAATGTTCACTGCAGCATTATTCACAATAGCCAAAAGGTAGAAACAACCCAAATGTCCAGCAACAGATGAATGGATAAATAAAACATATGATATACCCATAAAACGGAGTACCGCCACCACGTGGATGAACCTCGAGAACACAGTGCTAAGTAAAATAAGCCAGACTCAAAACTTCGCAGATTATATGATCCCATTTACATGAAATGTCTGGAATAGGCAAATCCACAGACACAGAAAGTAGATTAGCAGTTACTAGGGGCTGGGTGGGAATGGAGAGTAACTGCTAATGGGTACAGGGTTTCTCTTCCGGATGACGGAAATGTTGTAAGACTGAGTGTGGTGATGGTTGCACAACTCTGTCAGTATGCTAAAAACCACTGAATTGTACATTTCAAATGGGTGGATTATATAGAAATCTATAGCTTTATATATCTTTACTATCTCAATAAAGCTGTTATTTAAAAAACAAGGTTTGCCTCCTCATTTATTTGTCTTTGTTCATTCATGTAAACACTCTTAAAAATATTTTTTAAAACAGGCAATTCATGTAGATGAGTACAAAAGTCAAGTTATGAAAGAATATCGAGTGAAAAGGCCATCTTCCTCCCACTCTCCCAGTTCCTCTCCCCAGAGGTAAGGGAAATGACAGGTTCGTGTAGCATCCTTTTGGCAATGGTCTACTCACAAATACTTGGTGAGCATCTCATGCGTACAAGGCATGTAAGCTTCTTTTAGGGCTATAGTTTTATAAGTAGCTTAACATAGACCTTATATACTTAAGTTTATTTTTAGTTATTTTAGTTTTTACTGCCACTGTAAAAGGGATAACCTCTCCATTTTATTAATATAAGAATCAGTCTTTGTATATTAGTTTTGCTACAAGCTCTCTTTCTGGACTCCTCTTATTTCTAACCATTTTCTGTCGATTCTCTTGGGCTTTCCAGGCATACAACTCTACCACCTGCAAAAAGGCTTGCCTTTTCATTGTCAGGACTGAGTCTTTTATTGTTAATGATCATAATTTCCCCCCTCCTAATACTGGTGAATGATATGCATTACTAATTTGAACTTCACTGATTCATATACTTCTTTAAGGTACTGAGTTGAGACTGGCGAACATTTTATTTAGAATTTTTACATCAATATTCATAAGTGAGGTTGGCCTGTAGTTTTTTCCTTTGGGATAGCATTGTAACATTTTGGCTTCATAAATGTCTTTTTCCATATTCAAGAAGGTTTGAAATAGCCTAGGAATTCACCTATTCCTTGAAGGTTAAAATTAAGTCACTCTTGCAACTTAGTGAGCCTGGCGCTTTGGAGGTATATAACTCTTGGACAGTTTTCTCAAATTTTTCTATGGCTGTTGATCTACTTAAGTGTTTTGTGTCTTTTTAGTCAATTTTGGTATTTTATGTATTCCTAAAAGAGGTCCATTTTTTTTTACAGGTTTTCATACCAATTAGCATAGTTTTCTCAAAATTCTGTTTTCTGCATCTGTGGTTGTCTCCTCTAGTGACTAATTTTATTCATTTATGATTTTCATCTCTTTAAGTAGGCTAGATAATAGTTTGTCTACTGTATAAGTAATTCAAAGAGCCAACTCCTTGATTTGTGTATTAATGTGACTTCTTGTTCTTTAATTCATTAACTTTTTACGAACTGGCCTGTTTCCTTAATTTTTCCTATTAGTAAAATATGAAAAGCTTCCAAAAAATGAAAAGCTTCCATAATCCCACCTACCTTACAGACATAAACACCTCATCATAATCAATGCTGCAATTGACATTCATTCTAGTCTGCACACTTGCACAGGTGTTTCTGTAGGATAAATTCCTGTGAGTTGCACTGCTAGTTTGAAAGGTATGAACAGCTAAAGTGTTAACACATATTACCAAAGTAGCCTCTGTTTATATGTACTTTTCCCTTATTAACAGCATTCTTCTGCTTTTAAATTTGTTTTCTAATTTCTCAAATAGTCATTTATTTTACACCCATATTACCAGGCTAAGAAAACGTAAGTAACACTCAAAATGTCCCCAAATAAATAAATATTTCCTTCCTCCCAGGCTCGCCACCTTATTTCCTTAGGTTGTGAAGACCCTGCATACTTTGAATACAAAAGTGGTAACAAAAAGCAGAAAGGCTGTATGTTCAGGGTTTCGTGCCTAATTTGTTTCCTTTTTGAAGAACTGGTCTTTGATGAATTGACGTGTTTCCTTGTGTAATCCAGGGAATAAGCCCAACAGATCAATCCAGCCAGGCCCCCATCCTTTGAGAAGACACAGAAGCAAGCAAAAGTTGCATAGCAATGGACACAAATAAGCAGCGACTGACTGGTAAGAAAATTCAGACCTGAGTTAAGTTTGAAATCAAAGAATAAATATCAGAAACAGTAAAGGAGAAGGTAAATCCATATTTGTTGCTTATAATCTTTAGTTAAATATCACATCACCTAACAATTTATTCATTCCTGGAGATCAGAGTAAACAGAGTCCTCTGTATTAGGAAAAGCAGAGAAAAAAGCAGTTTGCCTACCATGTCACCAACATTGTAAGCAGGTGGAGAGGTCATTTCTATATCTGTGATGTTGATTTGAGGCGAGTTTTCAACAGGGGGTTTTGGGTTAAGCTTCTTCTTGGTCTGTATCTGGCTCTCAATTAGCATCCTCAACATCTGTAACCCAATGGATAAAACACATTCATTTCCTAAGTATCTAATGAGCTCCTGTTCGGTCATCTGAAAGACATCCAGATGGAGAAGATGTCAGCCACAGAGTAAAAACCTGGCACAGGGGGCCTGAAATAGTACTACAGTCACAGGAGACAGCCTTGACAAAGGCCGAGAGGCTCCTGAGGGGGCCACTGGCCCATGTGCTGGTGAATGGAGGGGAGAGAAGGAGATGAGGCTGGACAGGCAGAGCAGACCATGGAGGATCCTATGGGTATAAGGAGTTTGAGTTCTTATACTCAAACAAGATGGGAAACCACTCACGGGTTTCGAAGGGGGATGGTGACTGATCAGATCCACGTTGTAGAAGGGTCACCACAGCAGTCATGTGGGGGCTGGCTTGGGGAGACTGCAGTTAGGGAGAGATGACTGGGCCTGGGCAAGAGAGATGGAGAGGAGCAAACAGACTTGAGACGTACATCAGGAGCAGAATCAATCAGAATCGATGACAGACTGGGTATGTGTGTAGGGGGCACGTAAGGGGGAGGTGGAGGCAAGGACAATACCCACGTTTCTTCCAGGAGCAAACTGGTCCAGTCATCATTTACTGAACGGGGGTGCCAGAATAAGACTGTATTTTGAGAAGGAGTCATAGAAGAGTTTTATTCTAAAATGTCAACACTAGAAACACACCAGGAATCACACTTACTGCAACTATTTATACTTGAGATGAACAACTTCAGATGTCCACTTTGAAATCTGCAAGAAGACTTTCAAAACCCCCTCCTTTCCCCGACCCTCAGTTCCACAGTTACCTTTCCCAGAGGCGCTGCTTTACTAGTGGCCTGTGTGTCTTCCCAGGTAGCATGGGAACAGGCTAGGGCGCTCGCAGGCACATACACTCATGTTTACGTATTTGCTCACGCTCAGCCCCCCTCTGGCTCTGCACTCCCGTGGAGATGGCTCCCTGCTGGTCCTCTAACTGACAGACTATCCTCTCAGCCACTCCCTCGCGCTCGCTTGCTGGGGGTCTGGGCTTCCTCCCCCTTGCCCTAACCAGATCTGCTATCTACAAGCATGAAAAAGAGCAAAAGCACTGGGCGCACGTCACAGGCATAATCACCGTGCATGAAGTCAGCTGTCTGCCCAGCTAGACTAAGCCTCTCTCCACCTCATACGCTAGGCAGGTCTTTGATAACCACAAGCAGGAAAGCAACACTTCCTTACGTGGCATGCCGTGGCCCCTGAAGGTCTTGGCAACTACAGCAGTGGGCTTGCTCTTCACTTGAGCCGCCTGCTGGAACACATGGCACAGTGCCTCCACATCGCGGCCATCCACCACGAAAGTACTCCATCTGTCAACCGAGAAGTGGGCCAGGTTAGAAGGCGAAGCGGGGATGGGGCGGAACGAAGGTGCCACAAAACAGGACAGTTACCCAAAGGCTTCACAGCGCTTCTGAAAGAGGTCTACGCGGTGCTCGAGGGGCTGGGTGCTGCTGTGGCACAGGTGATTCACGTCAAAGATGGCCACGAGATTGTCCAGACTGTAGTGGGAAGCAAAGGCCATGGCCTCCCAGACGGAGCCTTCCGAGGACTCGCCATCTCCAATGAGGCAAAACACCCGGTAGCTGGGGCAAGCCAAGAGACGTTAGGACCCTGCCTGGGGCTCCTCTGGGCGGCTCAAGCAAATATATTTCATGGAGAGAAACAAAGGAGGAGACTGGAGCAGCTGCTTCAGACCTAAGACAGTTTTCCTTGTCAATGCTGCCCAGATTCCACAGCTGAGGAAATGCAGCTTTCAAAGCTTGGGTCTCACGACATGGGCTGCACCTTTGGCTAGTCTTCTCATTCTAGCTGTAAAAGTAATTTCTACATTCTTCTGCCACTCCTCTGGGCCCAACGAATAAGAGAGGATGGGGAGAAGGCAGCTCCCTTAAATGCCCAAACGTTTACATATATGGTTTCTTGATAAGCTCCATGTTAAGCACTGCTACCTTCTATTTCTGATCTTACAAATTTATATAAAATAATAACAATCAAAACATCCGACCTCAGGAGCGTTTGTTCTGTTATAAATATTAAACTCCTCCGCAGCAGAAACATGAAATATTTAAACCACTAAAACACAACCCAGACCCCCCAAAAATGCTATAAATGAAGTATAAAAATAGTGATTAACCACAGGATAGGGACTAACAGAGGCAACAGTGAGAGATGCAAAAGGTCAACTGTGGAGGAAGTACAACAAAGTGCCTCCAGAGGGGCCATCTGGGCTGGAACCTGGGACTGAGGGGCTGCAGACTCAGGCACGCTGGGTGAACCATGGGAGTAGAACATGCACACCATCATGGCCAACCCTGAGCCCCCCAGGATCCCCCATCCTGCTGCTCCTACATCAGCAGCACCTGGGCACACACCCCTGCAAGAAAGGCATGGATCTGCCTGTCTTCAGGAAGGTGGACCATTCCAGAAAAGGAGACCTTTGATTAACATGTAGGGGTCCCCAATGGAAAGGCAAATACACCATCTGTTCACTCTATAGTGAACCTCACTGAGATATGGGAAACAGGAAGATGTATCTCTTAGTAAAAACTTGAATCCTAGGACTTCCCTGGTGCTCCAATGGCTAAGACTCCATGCTCCCAATGCAGGGGGCTCGGGTTCGATCCCTGGTTAGGGAACTAGATCCCACAATGCTGCAGCTAAGACCTTGCATACTGCAACTAAAGATCTCGCATGCCGCAACTAAGACCCAGCGCAGCTAGCTAAATAAACAAACAAGCAATAAATAAATGTTTAAAAAAAACTTAGACTTGAATCCTAATAAACTGTTTTCTTTCTTTTTTAAAATATTTATTTTGGCTGTGCTGGGTCTTAGTTGCAGCATGTGGGATCCTACAGTTGTGGCATGTGGGCTCATAGTTGCAGCATGCGGGATTCTTACTTGCGGCATGCATGTGGGATCTAGTTCTCTGAACAGGGATCGAACCTGGGCCCCCTGCACTGGGAGTGCGGCATCTTACCCACTGGACCACCAGGGAAGTCCCTAATGAACTGATTTCTATACTGCAGGCAGCACTTAGGACCCAAAAGGAGATGCTAGAACAGCATCATGAAATATGATTTCTTTTTACTCCTTGAGTACTTGGTAACCTGAACTTTTAACACAATCACTGTCTTTCCAAACTAATAAGTGATAAATAAAGCCAAAGTGCTGGGGGAGGGGGTCGGGGGGTGGGAACAGTTAAGTGGTTTCTGGGTAAGCGCCTTACCTGGCCTTGTCAAAGTACCTGCCAGTATATGCCATCCCACACGCGATCCCCAGTCCTTGCCCCAGCCATCCAGTTGCCACATTAACAAACGACAGTCTCTGTAAGAGAAGGGACCAAATGAATCTACACACCCTCATGCACCCCAAAGTGTCAGATCAACGTCACAAAGACAACAGAGTCACAGGTAATCCAGCTGGTGAGGGCAACTGGAGCTCTGACAACATAGAAGTGGGAAGCTTCTGCACACAGCGGCCTAAACAGAGCCCAAGAGCAAAGCAGAAAAAAAACATAAGCACAAGTCTTGCCATTTCCACAAGACCTTTTATCTAGTTGTATACAGACCAGATATTCAATGTTTTTGGAGAATATGGACTCTTAAATAGAAACTAGAAACACTGAAGAAGATTTCAATTTCCCTGGTTTGTAAAACTCAAGTCAACTGAGATTTGAGAAGTGGTGATGTAGGAGGTTATGCTAGAAATAAATCACTTTCTACCACTGCTCCATTTATCCCCACTGACCTGCTTGTACGCACAGGCTATCACTGTCCCATGGAGAGAATGTGGCCCTATGAGGGCCACAAGGTGGTGCCAATGCCAAAGGTCTGCTGCACTAAGGCCTCACTCACTCCCAAGCTTCTGAAGAGATATCAAACTTATTCAACACTTCCGCTGCCACCATCTTGGCCTGGCCACAAACATCTCTTGCCTCCGTCAGAGCAGTGGCCTCCCTGCTTCCCTCCACAGTCGTTCTCATCACAGCCACCAGGCGGAGCACGATAAAACCGAAGTCCTCCCCTCAATTGCTTGCGGAGAACTGTCCAAGGTCTTGTCATCTAACGTCAAGTAGAGCTCAAGCTCTTGCAGTGGCCTGTTCACTCCAGACCCCCGTCACCTCCCGCTGCTCCGGGTGCCTGGCCTCCTGGCTGTCCTTTGAACACGCCACGCACACGCCTGCCTCAGGGCTTTAGCAGGTGTGGCTCCCTCTCTGCCGAGTGCTCAGTGCTTGTGCCTAAGTAAGGGCACAGCTTACTCCCTCACACCCTCCAAGTCTCTGCTCAAATGTCAACACCAAGGCTTTCCTGGACCATCTCTTTCACCTAGTACCTGCCCTCCACTTCCCTTGGATCTAGGATACTCAGCCCCATCTGACATGCTATTTCTGGGTTTGTTTCTTGTCTGCCCCCTTCCTCCATTCAGATGTCAGCTCCATTCAGAGACTGGTTTGTGTTCTCACTACCACGATGAGTGGATGGTACCTGTTCGTCTCAGATCCCTCTCCTGTTTTGCTCCACCCTACTGTTCTGCTCTTCCTGGGGCTCCTGACCTTCCTTAACTTTCTCTACGTGCTTTGTGCCCTCACAGATTCCTGTTTTGCATCTCTAGCCCCAAGAACTGTCCCACTGAAGTCTCTCTTGACAACGTCGCTAGCTTAGTCTTTCTCCCTACAGCTCCTATTTTACTCCTGTGACAAGCTCTGGCTCCCAGGTGCCTTATGTGCCCTTGGAGGGAGCCTGTGCTCTACACTCAGACCAACTCCACTTCCCCCCAGCTTTAACGCGGGGGACAAGTAAGCCCACTTCCATAAGGCTTTGCTCTCTGGGTATGATGGTGAGGAAAGCCCCGTTCAGGAAGCAAGAGGCTGTAGGATTAATTGAGAAGATTGATGGGGCATCAACATGATGTCTGGTATGGTGGAAGCACACCAACATGGGTTCCCTTTCCTTTCCCAAGAATCATTTCGCTGTGGGGGGGACACTCACAACTGAGGGGCCAATAATAAAGATGCACACAAGCTGCTGAAGGCACCCAGGAAAGAAACCTTTCTCTTCCAGGTGGTACTTCTCATCTTTGTTCTGACACAAAGTATGCTTCAAGAACAAATTTACAAGAAGGCTTTTTGGTTACTTCCCAGGCCTCCTTGGCTAAAGAAAACAAAAGAGCTGATAAAACAAAAACTAAGGCCTGGGTGGTGGACGGAGAGATCATGAGCACCTCAGTCAGTGCCATGGCCAGGCTTTAGCCAGCGGCCTCCTCACGCAGCTGTCTACATAGACACTCCTGCCCCGGGAGCACAGATTATGGAGACCCTGGCTTCTCGGACTCTAGCAAATCCATTTACTCCATTCCCAACCAGAGCCAAGATGGACTATGCTCCTGAGTGTTTTCTTTTTTTAAAAAACTAAATTTATGGGCTTCCCTGGTGGCGGAGTGGTTGGGAGTCCGCCTGCCGATGCAGGGGATACGGGTTCGTGCCCCAGTCCGGGAAGATCCCACATGCCGCGGAGTGGCTGGGCCCGTGAGCCATGGCCGCTGAGCCTGCGCGTCCAGAGCCTGTGCTCCACAACGGGAGAGGCCACAGCAGTGAGAGGCCACCAGGGAATTCCCACATCTTTCCCTTTTTTTTAAAGTAAAGCTCTAAACACCCATACTTTGTCTGTACACCTGTAGTTACTCAGTTTTTATGATGAAGGAAATTCAAGCTTACAGAAAAGTTGTACAAATAGTACAATGAAGTTCCATATACTCTTTACCTAAATTCGTCGACTGTTACTAATGGACTTCGTTTGCTTCATCTCTCTTCCTCTACACACACGTTTTATTTATCCTTTACCAAACCTCATTTGAGATTATGTTTTAGACACCAAGACAAGGATCACAACTACGGCTCCAGGTATTCTGCCTATACTCTGCCTCTGTCTTTACTTCCCGCTGCCCAGATCTGGGGTTTCTATTTGCACATGTCGCTCTACCAGTTGAGCTTTAAATGCTTTGGTCAGAACACAGCAAACTTTCAGACAGCATCAAAAGAGCTGCTTGTTCTTCTAGACCGACCTTGCTTTTAATATTTCTTTTCTTTCCTGTCCCCCAATGTCATGAGGTATCTCGTACTATAGCCTAATGAGAAACTCCTTATTGGTATCAGGTCAGATATGCAGAGAAATGGAAGAGAAAGCTGATGGACAGGAGGGACATCCCTCCAAATCAAGCTCAGCGCTCCTCGAGCTCAACAAGTTGGATTCACGCATGTGGCCCTCCTCTACCCAGGTGGCAGAGGATCGGAGCAGCACGACCCTGACAAGGGGGGCTTTAGTGGGGTAAAGTGAGGCACCATCAAAGGAAAAGAAGGACTGCCAGCTGCCACAAGTCTTCCTTCCCGCCACGCAGCCCTCACTAGAACACCTTTTAGATCTTTATGAGGTGCCACGGTCTGAATGTTTGTGCCCCCTCCCCAGAATCCATTATGTTGAAAACCTAATGCCCAAGGTGATAGTATTAGGAGGTAGCGGTCTTTGGTTAGTGATTAGGTCATGAGGGCAGAACCCTGAAGAGTGGGGTTAAGGCCCTTATAAAAGAGAGACCATTTCTCCTTACATCACACGAGGATATAGTGAGAAGTCTGCCACCAGGAACAGGGCCCTCACCAGAACATGACCATGCTGGCGCCTTGATCTTAGACTTCTAACCTCCAGAACTGTGAGAAATAAATTTCTATTGTTCAGAAGCCACCCAGTCTCTGGTGTTTTATTATACCAGCCTGAACAGATGAAGACATGAGGCAAAGAGAGAAGCACCAAAAGGATAAACAGAGGCCATTTCAGGTCTTGTTGCCACATGGTGGCTTTTAAAATGAGTTCAGGAACCAAGTGTCTGAGCATGGGTTCCTATGCCAGCTTACCTTGGAGAGGACGAATCTGTCATTGTTCGGGTTCTCCGGGTCCGTGAGTTTATACCTCATGATGTAGAACAACAGCATGGACATGATCTCAGATGCACTGCTGCACAATGTGGGGTGGCTGAAAGACATAGCACAGGTCATTTCTCACAGGCAAGTGACTCACCAGGGACACACACAGTGCATGAGGAGGCCTTTCAGCACATGGTCTCCTCAAACTGGAAGCAGCAGTCATTTCTCCCAGCCTGAAAGAATCCAGCCAAGGGAAAGGAATGCTGGGCCACTGCCCACCAAGTTCACAGCTTTCAAGGATGCTTTGAGGCCCTGGAACCTCACAACTCCTCTCCCCGTAGGGAGCAAGACCTCACAGACCAGCCCCCTTCTATCAGTGGAGCACCGGCATACTTGGGGAAGTTCGCCTGGTGACTCGGTAAGCATTTGAGTGTCATTTCACTTGTATGAATTCATCTGTGATATCCTTAATCAGAAATTTCACAAAGCAGAAATAAACCCACACGTATGTGGTCAACTAATTTTTGATGAGGGAACCAAGAATACTCAATGCAGAAAAAACAGTCTCTTCAACAACTGATACAGGAAAAATTGGATATTCACATGTAAAAAAATGAAACTGGACACCTATCTTATACCACTCACAGAAATTAGCTTGAAATGGATTAAAACTTAAAGGTAAGACCAAAAACCATAAAACTCCTAGAAGAAAAACATAGGCACTATGCTACTTGACCTGAGTCTTCACGAGGATGCTTTGAATCAGACACTAAAAGCAAAAGCAAAAGCAACAAAAACAACAAACAAACAAAAACCAAGTGGGACTGAACAAAACTCTTCATGGCAAAGGAAACCATCAACAAAATGTAAAAGCAACCTACTGAATAGGAGAAAGTATTTGCAAATCACATATCTGATAATGTGTTTATATGGAAAATATATAAAGAACTCACACAATTCCGTAACAAAACAACAAAAAGTCCTCTTAAAAATGGTCAAAGGATCTGAATAGGCATTTTCCCAAAGAACACATACAACAGGCACATGAAAAGGTGCTCAACATCACTGATCATCAGGGAAATTGCAAGTCAAAACCACAATGAGATATCCCCTCACACCTATCAGAACGGCTGTCATCAAAAAGATGAGTTAACAAATCCGGCAAAGATGTGGAGAAAAGAGAACCCTTGTGCACTGTTGGTGGGAATGTAAATTAGAGGAGCCACTATGGAAAACAATATGGAGGATCTTAAAACAAACAAACAAACAAACCACCATATGATCCAGCAATTCCACTACTGGGAGTATATCTGAAGAAAATGAAAACACTATGTGGAAGAGATATCTGCACCCCTACGTTCACAGCAGCACTATTTACAATAGCCAAGCTATGGAAACAACTGAAGTGTCTGATAGATGAATGGACAAAGGAGATGTGGTACAGATATATAATGGAACATAATTCAGGCACAAAAAGGAAATTCTGCCATTTATGACAACATGGATGGGCCTTGAGAACATTATGCTAGATGAAGTAACTCACAGAAAAAGAAATACTGTATTATTACACTGTGGAATCTAAAAAAAACCCCAAACCCAAACTCATAGAAAAAGAGATCACCAGATTTGTGGTTACCAAAGGTGGGGGTTGAGGGGAGGAGGAACTGGATGAAGGTGCCGAAAGTTACAAACTTCCAGATATAAAATAATTAAATACAGGGCTTCCCTGGTGGCGCAGTGGTTAAGAATCCGCCTGCCAATGCAGGGGACACGGATTCGAGCCCTGGTCCGGGAAGATTCCACATGCCGCTGAACAACTAAGCCCATGAGCCACAACTACTGAGCCTGTGCTCTAGAGCCTGTGCTCTGCAACAAGAGAAGCCACAACAATGAGAAGCCTGCGCACTGCAATAAAGCCCCCGCTCGCCACAACTAGAGAAAGCCAGCGTGCAGCAACGAAGACCCAGCACAGCCAAAACAAACAGACAAACCCACAAAACTCCACAAGTAAGTAAATAAATTTTAAAAATAAATAAATACTTGGGATGTAATATATAACAAAATGACTATAATTAACACTTCTGTATGATATATTTGAAAGTTGTTAACAGTAGATCCTAAGAATTCTCATTACAGGGAAAAAACATTTTTCCATTTTTTGGTATCTATGAGATGATGGGTAATAAATAAACTTACTGTATTTATCATTTTACAATATATGTAAGTCAAATCATTACGCTGTATACCTTAGATAGTGCTGTGTGCTCAATTACATCGCAATAAAACTGGGAAAGAAAATTTTAAAAAATCCAACAAAGAAAACGCATTCTACTTCCTAAAATGAATTTCTTTTAGGAAGTGAATGGTCAGACTGAGAAGTTTCTCATTGTGGTGTAACTTGAGGCCCTTATAGAATGAAGAAACTGCTGCTCTTAGAAAGCAGCCTGCATGGGAGTCCAGGCAGTCTGCCATTAATTAATAAGGGGAGGAGGTGGCAGGGCAGAGGACAAACCAACTCCCTAGAGCCCTGCCACGCCCCAAAAGTCAGAAGATTAACATTTTAAGCCCAGCTCATGTGTATTAATAATCTCCCCTTTCAAGTTTCACAATACAGAAAATAGAGAGTTAAACCTCTTGCCTTTGCAAATATCCCAAGTGGATAATTTGGATTTAAAAGCTGTTACAGATCTCTTGAGAAAATGCAAACTGTTATTAATTTTGAAGGTGAAGGGAGCAAAATGAAAATGTAAAAAAAAAAAATCCAAAACCATGCAGGTCTTAAACTCATTGACATTGCCTTTTTAAAGTTATAGCACAGGCTGGAGAACAAAACTTAAAAAAGATATCACACAAACTATTTTATCTGACCAGGACAGGGTGAAGTTAGAAGTCAATAATAGAAAGAAAATGGTAAAATTCACACATTTGTGGGAATTAAACAACACACTCTTATAATAACTTTAAATGGGGTATAATACATAAAAACATTAAATCACTATATTGTACACGCGACACCAATGTAAGAGTCAACTACACTTCGATTAAAAAAGAGAACAACCTTCCCCCACAACGCAGTTAAACGAACAATGGGTCAAAGAAACTTCAAGAGAGTTGGAAAGTATTGAGACAAATGAAGAAGAAAACATAAGACACCAAAATTTATGGGGTGTGGCAAAAGCAGTAACAAGAGATAAGTTTATAGCTGTAAATGTTTGCATTAAAAAAGAACGATCTCTGGGAATTCCCTGGTGGTCCAGTGGGTTGGACTCGGCGCTTTCACTGCCGTGGACACAGGTTCGATCCTTGGTCAGGGACCTAAGATCCTGCAATCTGCACAGCGCGGTCAAAATAAATAAATGAATAAGTAAATAAAACTTAAAAAAAAGAACGATCTCAAAGAAGAAAACCTAACTTCACAACTTAGTAACTAGGAAAAGCAGAACTAAACCCAAAGCTACCAGAATGGAAAACGTAATAAATATTATTGCAGAAATAAAAGACTAGGAAAGCAATGTAGAAAATGAACCAAAACAAAAGCTGGTTCTTTGAAAAGATTAACAAAATTAATAAGCCTTGGGCTTCCTTGGTGGCGCAGTGGTTAAGAATCCGCCTGCTAATGCAGAGGACATAGGTTCGAGCCCTGGTCTGGGAAGATCCCACATGCCGCGGAGCAGCTAAGCCCATGCGCCACAACTACTGAGCCTGCGCTCTAGAGCCCGTGAACCACAAGTACTGAGGCCCGTGCGCCTAGAGCCCGTGCTCCGCAACGAAGAATAGCCCCCCCCCCCGCCCCCGCTCGCCACAAAGCCCGCACGCGCGGCAACGAAGACCCAACGCGGCCAAAACAAAAACAAAAGCCTTTAGCTAAAGTAAGGAAAAAACAGAAAATTACTGAATTTACTAAATCCGATTTGAAATTACTAATTACATAAAAGGGACTATAAAGGGCTGTGAACAATTGTACGCCGATAAATCAGTTAACCTAGAAGAAATTTTTAGAAATAGAAAATCTGAATAAACCTACAATAAGGAGATTGAATCAGTAGTCGAAAAGCCCCTGACAAAAAAACAACTTTGAACCTGATGGCCTCACTGGTGAATCCTCAATCCTCCTCCAACTTTCCCCAAAAAACTGAAGGGAACACACTGAAACTCACGCTGGGGCCAGAACTGCCTCCATACTAAAGGCAGACAGATACCTTCGGGGAAAGCTAACGGCTAACATCTCACGAATACTGACGCAAACATCCTCGACAAAATACCAGCAGAACCAACAGTCCCCTTTGGCTCCGATTCCTACTCGCCTATTACTTTCTTTTAGGCTTTATATCCTGGAACTCCACGTCCTGGGTCGGGACCCTGGCGTCGAGGACAACCACTTACACGGAAAACGCCGGGCCGCTCCCGCTCCCACTCTAGCCGGTCGGACGCAGGCGCTCCGCCAGCCGGCCCGCATCCCGGCTTCTCTCCGCTAGCAGGAGAGGCCGGAGGCCCTGGGCCGCCACTGTCGGCCGGCCGCGGGCCAGTGAGGGCCGGCTACCTGAGTACGTGGCCAGCGGCGGCCACGAGTCTGCGGGTGGCTGCGAAGCCCTGAGGGCCTGAAATGGGGCCACTAAATAACGAAGCCCACCCCGCCCCCGACGGCTCCGTTCAACTGTCTCCCCGGTCGTCGCCGCAGGGCCGGCCGCTCAACGACCGGAGCTTCGACCACGGCGCCTTACCGAAAGCCTGAGGCACAGAGGGTCCTGATGGCGTGGAGGCGCAGGCGATTGGCCATGTCTTGCAGCACCTGCAAGATGTCCTCGTCCATCGTGGCTTCTTCCGCCATCGCTCCGCCCGCCTCCTGTTCAGCCATAGCTGAGATCTCGCCCGCGTCTGAGGAGCAAACGGCGCAAAGCATCCGCAGCTGGCCGCACGCGCGCCGCTCCCTCCGCGCGCCGCTGCCTCCGCGTCTGAGGAGCGAATGGCGCGGAGCCTCGTCGGCTGGCCGCACGCGTGCCGCTCCCTCCGCGCGCCCTCCAACTCCACGGGTTTTGAACAATTGTTATTCGTGTGTTGCACATTATTCGAAATAATTTAATTCTTTTATATCTGCCCTCATCCTATCAATTCAAAGAGGGCTGCCTACACGCAGGACCAGGTCTACTTTTGGGGTGATAAAAAAATTCTGGAAGTAGATGGTGTGACAGTTGCGCTATGTGGTGACTGTAGTAAAGGAGGGCCGATTCAGTCACACGCTTTAAAAGAGTTATTGATACGATAGTGCAGTTTGTTTTGCGCACTTCCTCACACTATAAAAAAAGCCACGCTGGAATCTTCCCCTTTGCAGCCGCCTCCCTCCAGCCCCTTAGCAGCCCAGCCCCCGGCAGTGGGGGTTGGGAGGTCTTCACAGCAAGTGAGGCGGCCTGAGCGTTCTGAGGCAGTGTGACGTCTCTGCGCGGACCTTCTTTCTCTTTCTAGAACTTTCCGGACGGCCAGCCGGCTCACGGGCCCAGCCGCTCCGCGGCATGTGGGATCCTCCCGGACCGGGGCACGAACCCGCGTCCCCTGCATCGGCAGGCGGACTCTCAACCACTGCGCCATCAGGGAAGCCCGAGAACATCTTTTTTAATCATTTATGTCTGCCTGATTTCCTTGCAGTTGCACATTTTTCATATGTTTACTGGTATTCATAGTTCATCCTTTCTGAATTGTCTATTACTACCCTTTGCTGTTTTTATGTTTGATGATTTGTTTTTAGCTTCCTAATTTGTAGTTCTTTATATATTATGTTGATTAGCCTTTTATCTCTTAGAGATAATTGCAAATCTTTTTTTCTTAATCTGTTGCTCTTTAAAAATGTTAATGGAGATACTTTATTTTTAAGAAGAAGCGTTTGAACCAAAACCGAAATGTTGCTTCTTAACTTTATGCTTCCTTCACCATAAGAAGGTTTAAAGATTTTAAACTGTAGTACAATATGTAAATCTTTTCCTTTATGGCATTTTGGTTTGAGACTTGTTCAAAAAGGTGTTCTCCACAGAGAGATTATAAAAACATTTCCTATTGTGTCCTTCTGATATCTTTAGAGTTTCATATTTATGTTTAGTTCTCTATTCTGTCTCGACTTTATTATTGTATGCGATGTAAAGTAGCACTCTAATTTAGTTTTATTCACATAGCCAAGTATCCCAAGACCATATTTATTTTTCGTTCCCAAAATTTCTTAGCTATTCTTTTGCATTTTGGAATTAGCTAATCTAACATTCATAAGACATTCCCATTGGGTTTTAAACTGTTATTTCATTGAATTTATAAGTTAATATGTAGAAGGCTGACATATTTACAGAATTGAGTCTTCTCAAGAACATGGTATACAGCCATTGATAATCACATCTTATTGCCATCCTATTTTGTATTTTCTACTTAACCTGATATCTCATTTCTTTTTGTTCCTCCTTTCCTTCCCTTTTTTGGATTAATCAAGTTCCTTTTTTTCTGCCCTTGATTATTTGGATGTTATTTACCTGGCTTTTTTCTACTGGTTGCCTTGAATTTTTTTTCACCAACATATTCTTCTGTCAGTTTTGAGTTTTATATGATATCTATAAAATTCCTCAATAGAACAAGTCATTAGCAAATTTTAACTTTCCCTATTAACTACTTTCTTTAAAAATACTTAGTTCTTTCATTTATCAGTGCTACGTATGAACATTGTTTAAAGCAGGGGTCAGCGAACTGTTTCCGTAAAGGGCCGTATAGTAAATATTTGATGCCACATGTTCTCTGTTGTAGCTGCTCAACTAGACCTTTGTTGTGGCACAAAGGTAGCCATACACTATATGTAAATGAATCAGTGTGGCTGTGTGCCAGTCACACTTTGTGGACACTGAAATTTGAATCTCATATAATTTTCACATGCCACAAAATATCCTCCTTCTTCTGATTTTTTTCAACCATTTAAACACGTAGAAACCATTCTTAGCTCACACCTGTACAAAACCAGTCCGTAGTTTGCCAACCCCTGGTTCAAAGAGTTAAATGGTTCTACAAGGTTTATTACAAAAAATAGCGATCTCTACAGGACTTCCCTGGTGGTCCAGTGGCCAGGGCTCCTCACTCCCAATGCAGGGGGCCCGGGTTCGATCCTTGGTCAGGGAAGTAGATCCCGCATGCTGCAACTAAAGATCCTGCATGCTGCAACTAAAGATCCTGCATGCTGTAACTAAAACCTGGCATTTTTTTATTTTTAAACAATAGCAATCTCTTGCTTCCACCCACAGTGGTCCATCCATTCCCCAGAATCAACTACATTCAACCCTTTTAGCTGTTTCTTTTGGCATTTGCCTCTAGTTCTGTAAATAAATTGTTTATAGTGCTGTTTCTTTATTTTTTAGATTTTGGGAATTATTGACTTCTTACAGTAAAAGATGATGATGTAGCTCTTTCACCACCCCCATCCTTCCCGTACAGTATACAATCATCTGCATTAGATTATTCTTTGGTGTTCACGTTATCAAGTCTACAGCAACTCTGATGACTTTTCCTTTCTCTCCTGATGTTTTGTTTTCCTTAGAGTTAACACTTGTCTCTCCCCACCCCGTGTTGCTTGTTCTCTACTACTTATTATAGGTCAGCACTTCCCCAAACTGGCTATATCTCTGCTCCAGCTGCTGAAAGATGTCCTGCATATTTCATTCACTTGGAGCACTCTCTCCTGGAGCCTTTTGACTTGCCCTCCAGGCCCACTGCCCAGCTGCCAGCCTGGGTCCCCTTCCATCATCCTGGAGATTGCACTTGCCTTTCTTTTAGCTTGGGGCCCCAGTTTCATAAATCCCATCTCTACCTCTGTCATAGGTTCCTCTCTGGTTTTGGTGGCACGTCTTCTCTAGTAGCTTCCAGAAAAAGAATGCAGAGGAAGTAAACTATTTGAGTTCTTTTATGTTAGAAAACGCCTTTAACCTAAAAATTGACAGTTTGGTTATAGAATTCTAGGTGAGGAAATCGTTTTTTCCCCAAATTTGGAAGGCATTACTTCATTGTTTTCTAATTCTTAGTGCTTCACTGAAAAGGCTGAAGACATTCTGTCTTCTGATTCTTTGAATGTGACCTTTTTTTTTTCTCTCTGACAGTTATTCTCTCGGCATATTGAAGATATTATTCAACTCTTCGGGATTTCATTGATGCCTTAGAGAAGGCAGCTTTCAGTCTAAAAGTCATGGTTTTAAAGGTAATCAGCTTTTACAATCTGGCTGCTTCTAAGATCTGTGTCTAAGTGTGGATCTATTTCCGTTTTATCCTGTTTGGGATCTCTTGAGCTTCTTTTTTAAAATAAATAATTAATTAATTAATTTATCTTTGGCTGTGTTGGGACTTCGTTGCTGTGCATGGGCTTTCTCTAGTTGCGGCAAGCAGGGGCTACTCTTTGTTGCAGTATGCGGGCTTCTCATTGCGGTGGTTTCCCTTGTTGTGGAGCACGGGCTCTAGGCATGCAGGCCTCAGTAGTTGTGGCTCACGCGCTCTAGCACACAGTCTCAGTAGTTGTGGCACACGGGCTTATTTGCTCCGCAGCATGTGGGATCTTCCCGGACCAGGGATCGAACCCACGTTCCCTGCATTGGCAGGAGGATTCTTAACCACTGCACCACCAGGGGAGTCCCTTGGGCTTCTTGAATTTGTGGATTTATGTCTGTCATCAGTCCTGGAAAATTCTTAGTGACTATCTCTTAAAACCTTGCTGTTACCTTAGTCTGTATTCCTGAGGCATGGCAGTTAGATTTTTTGTTAGATGTTCTCATTCCATCTTCTGTGTCTCCTATTTTTCAATTTTATTCAAATTTTATATTTCCTTGTGCCTCTGTACTGCATTCTGGATGCTTTCTTTAGTTCTGTTTTACAATTTACTAATTCTCCAGCCATTTCTTATCTGTGATTAAAACCATCCCTTGAACATTTAAAAACTTTAAAAAATTGTGAAATCCATGCAGAGAAAGCTTTCAACAAAATTCAACACCCATTTATGATAAAAACCCTGCAGAAAGTAGGCATAGAGGGAACTTTCCTCAACATAATATGGGACGCAAGAGGGAAGAGATATGGGAACATATGTATATGTATAACTGATTCACTTTGTTATAAAGCAGAAACTAACACACCATTGTAAAGCAATTATACTCCAATAAAGATGTTAAAAAAATTGTGAAATCCGGCATATGCATATAAAGGTGCAGAAAACATCAACATTTAGTTTAGGAAGTAATGATAATGTAAACACACATTTAATTGCTATTCGGATCAAGTACACTAGCCTCCTCATGTCTCTCCAATCACCATCCCCTTCTCCCACTCTAGTGGGAACCACTATTGATGTTTATGCTACTGAAGCCCATGCTTTTCTTTCTTTTTAAAAATTAGTTAATTAATCTATTTTTGGCTGCGTTGGGTCTTCATCGCTGCCCGCGGGCTTTCTCTAGTTGCGGCGAGCGGGGGCTGCTTTTCGTTGCAGTGCACAGGCTTCTCATTGTGGTGGCTTCTCTTATTGCAGAGCACGGGCAGGCAGATTCTTAACCACTGTGCCACCAGGGAAGTCCCCATGCTTTTCTTTACAGCTTTACTTCCTTCCTGTGTATGCATCCCTAAACAACATCATTTCATTTTGCCTGCTTTTGAACTTTATAGCAGCAGAACCATATATAGTATGGCTTCTTCTGTTCAACATTATGCTTGCTCATTCATGTTTTCAAGGCGCTTCTAGCAGTTGGTTAGTGGAAGTGTTATTGTACCTGTCTTTCAAGGATATATCTAGGAATGCAACTGCTGGGCCATTCGGTATGGATGTCTTCAACTTTATGATATTACCAAATGCTTTCCCAAAATATTTGTACCAATTACTCTCCCACCAGGAGTGATTGAGGGTTCCTGTTGCTCCATGTCCTTTCTGAGATTTATTGTAGTTTAAGTTTTGCCAATCTGCTAGGTGCATAGTGGTATCACATGTTTTTTTAAATATCAAGGAATAATTTGCATAGAATAAAATACACAGAACCAAAATATCTATTACACTATAATCACTCCTTGCTTCCCACTGGGAGAGCATTTTCAGATTGAAAACAGTAATGAAGGGCTTCCCTGGTGGTGCAGTGGTTAAGAATCCGCCTGCCAATGCAAGGGACACGGGTGCGAGCCCTGGTCCGGGAAGATCCCATGTGCCGCGGAGCACCTAGGCCTGTGTACCACAACTACTGAGCCTGCACTATAGAGCCCGTGAGCCACAACTACTGAGCCCACGTGCCACAACTACTGAAGCCCACGCACCAAGAGCCCATGCTCCACGAGAGAAGCCATGACAATGAGAAGCCCGCGCACCGCAATGAAGAGTAGCCCCCGTTCGCCGCCAACTAGAGAAAGCCCGCGCACAGCAGCGAAGACCCAACGCAGCCAAAAATAAATAAACAAGTAAATTAATTAATTAAAAAAACAGTCATGAAGGTGCTTTTAGTTAAAAAGTAGAAACAGAACAGAGGCTCCACCTGTCTTGGCCTCACCTACCTCTCCTACCTCATCCTTGTCCACTGTACCGTGGTCTCCTGTGTTCCAGTTAGGCTGCTATGTCCATCTTTATTTTAGAGATGAGAAAACCGACCCTCTGAGCGGTTTATTAACTTCCTCAAGGTCTCAAGAGTGGTAGAGTCGGGATTTGAACTGGGCTCTATCTCCAAGGCTCTTACTATCATCCTTCACCATGCAAGAGACTCATTTGTTTGTGTTACAGCAGAACTGTCCACCCTAGGCTGTCAGCTCTGTGAGACCAAGGAATATGTCTGGCTTCTGTACCACATGGTAAGCGCTCAGGAAATATGTGTTGAATGAATGATTAGATGAAGGAATGAACCTGTTAGGATGCAAATCTCCCTGCCTATCTCTTCTATCCATCTGGCAGTAGCAATACAGCAAGCTGTATGGATTAATGGAAATGAGTTTATTCCATGCTCTACAAGAACAGTTCTCTATAAAAGGAGACCCAGTGTTGGGTAATTCTTGGAAGAGAAGTCCAAGAACAGACAGGGCAGGTGTGGAGGGGGTTGCTAGCCACCTGGAGGTCATAGTGAGGTACACCCACAGAGCAAGGAGCCAGTGCTGAAGAGGAGGGGAGAATGTCCAGTCTGTGTCGGGCCCACCTCAGATGCACAAATCTTGCAAATGAAGTACTTGCGCATATGCATAAGTACCGTTATAGAGTGGAGCAATTTGTGTCTAATTCTCCCACCATTTGCATCTCACAGAAGTACCTGTTTTGTGATTCTTGTTTCCCAATGCAGGCGGAATCCACTAAGAGCCCAACTGCAAACTTCCCCTCCAATGTTCCCTCCTGCAGATCCCTGTCATCCAGTAAGGCTGGCCCCAGTGGCCCCTCCAGCCTCTCAGATGGGGAGCTGGCCCGGAACTTACAGGACAGTGTCAAACACCGCATCCTGTACCTCTCAGAGCAGCTGAGAGTGGAAAAGGCCAGTCTGGACAGGAACACTGTGGGCTTCCTCAAGCTGGTGTCCACAGCTGGCCGGCAGCAGGCCCCCCACGTCTGGCAGGCCTTAGAGAAGGTGAACCAGCGTGCCTCTGCCACCGTTGCCCAGATTGAGCGAAGGCTCCACCGCTGTCACCAGCAGCTGCAGGAGCTGGAGGAGGGCTGCAGGCCCAAGGGCTTAGTGCTGAGGGCAGAAAGCAGCCTGGGGTACAACCGCGAGCAGCCCAGCGAGAACGCTCTGTTTCAGAGTCCCCCAAGCCAGGTGCGGAACACTGCCCATCCACCGACCTGTTTGATGTCGTTAAACACCTCTCTCCAGAGAGTCACTCCCCAGCCTTGCAGCAGGGGAGGTCCTCGGAGACCAAGCATGGGGCCCAGCTGAGAGCCCTGCTGTGGCAGAAGGTGAAGGAAGAGCGGATCAAAGGCAAGACCTTCCACCTCAGCTTGCAGGTGTCCTATCAGAGCCTCAAGGAGCGGTATGTGGGATCCGGACGCGCTGGCTCAGCGGCCATGGCTCACGAGCCCAGCGGCTCCGCGGCACGTGGGATCCTCCTGAACCAGGGCACGAACTTGTGTCCCCTGCATCGGCAGGCGGACTCTCAACCACCGCACCACCAGGGAAGCCCTCCATTTCTATCTGGACACTTCCTGGGGTCCCAGCCGCCCTCAGAGGTGCCATACACCTTCCTCTGCATTAAATAATCCTTACAGCAGCTTCACCAGGCAGGAAGGGATTCGCTGAGATGAGCCCACATTCCCAGCACTGTCACGGAAGAACTCTGCAATCCCTTTAGCATCTGTGTGTTTGTGGGGAAGTGGTGATGGGAATCAATTGTCCTGTTTTCACAGAGAAATCCTACCCACATTGACGCCACTTGACAAATCCCTCAAGAGCAGTTAAGGATTCCGAAGCTTCAACCCATGGTCAAATAAGGTAGCCAGTGAGAATTCAGATTTCTTTTGCAGGTGATTTCCTTTTTGAAATTTTGAATTGTATTTTATTTTTTATACAGCAGGTTCTTATGAGTTACCCATTTTATACATATTAGTGTACATTTGTCAATCCCGATCTCCCAATTCATCACACCCCCCGCCCGCCCCCACCATTTTCTCACCTTGGTGCCCATATGTTTGTGCTCTACGTCTGTGTCTCTATTTCTGCCCTGCAAACCGGTTCATCTGTACCATTTATCTAGGTTCCACATATGTGCATTAATACACGATATTTGTTTCTCTCTTTCTGACTTCCTTCACTCTGTATGACAGTCTCTAGATCCATCCACGCATCTACAAATGACCCAATTTCGTTCCTTTGTACAGCTGAGTAATAAATAATAGTCATAAAGCTCTTCTTCATATGGACTGATTTCTTGTCTAGTTGTATCAACTAGCCATCTTCTCACATGGCACAAGAGAATGAGGCAGCCGTCTGGGGCCTCTTTTATAAGGGAGGTAATCTCATTCATGAGGGCTCCCCCCTCATGGGCTAATCACTTCCCAGGGCCCCACCTCCAAATCCCATCCCTGTGGGGGTTAGAATTTAACAGGTGAATGAGGGGCAGGGGTTTACAAATATTCAGTCCATAGCAGTGTCTGTCCAACTATTGTTGCTCCTATGTCCCCTTTTTCCTGCTGAGA
>NW_020173130.1:1961-3173 GCF_003031525.2 Neophocaena asiaeorientalis asiaeorientalis | reverse complement strand
CAGACCTTCCACCTCAGCTTGCAGGTGTCCTATCAGAGCCTCAAGGAGCGGTATGTGGGATCCGGACGCGCTGGCTCAGCGGCCATGGCTCACGAGCCCAGCGGCTCCGCGGCACGTGGGATCCTCCTGAACCAGGGCACGAACTTGTGTCCCCTGCATCGGCAGGCGGACTCTCAACCACCGCACCACCAGGGAAGCCCTCCATTTCTATCTGGACACTTCCTGGGGTCCCAGCCGCCCTCAGAGGTGCCATACACCTTCCTCTGCATTAAATAATCCTTACAGCAGCTTCACCAGGCAGGAAGGGATTCGCTGAGATGAGCCCACATTCCCAGCACTGTCACGGAAGAACTCTGCAATCCCTTTAGCATCTGTGTGTTTGTGGGGAAGTGGTGATGGGAATCAATTGTCCTGTTTTCACAGAGAAATCCTACCCACATTGACGCCACTTGACAAATCCCTCAAGAGCAGTTAAGGATTCCGAAGCTTCAACCCATGGTCAAATAAGGTAGCCAGTGAGAATTCAGATTTCTTTTGCAGGTGATTTCCTTTTTGAAATTTTGAATTGTATTTTATTTTTTATACAGCAGGTTCTTATGAGTTACCCATTTTATACATATTAGTGTACATTTGTCAATCCCGATCTCCCAATTCATCACACCCCCCGCCCGCCCCCACCATTTTCTCACCTTGGTGCCCATATGTTTGTGCTCTACGTCTGTGTCTCTATTTCTGCCCTGCAAACCGGTTCATCTGTACCATTTATCTAGGTTCCACATATGTGCATTAATACACGATATTTGTTTCTCTCTTTCTGACTTCCTTCACTCTGTATGACAGTCTCTAGATCCATCCACGCATCTACAAATGACCCAATTTCGTTCCTTTGTACAGCTGAGTAATAAATAATAGTCATAAAGCTCTTCTTCATATGGACTGATTTCTTGTCTAGTTGTATCAACTAGCCATCTTCTCACATGGCACAAGAGAATGAGGCAGCCGTCTGGGGCCTCTTTTATAAGGGAGGTAATCTCATTCATGAGGGCTCCCCCCTCATGGGCTAATCACTTCCCAGGGCCCCACCTCCAAATCCCATCCCTGTGGGGGTTAGAATTTAACAGGTGAATGAGGGGCAGGGGTTTACAAATATTCAGTCCATAGCAGTGTCTGTCCAACTATTGTTGCTCCTATGTCCCCTTTTTCCTGCTGAGA
>NW_020173130.1:1149-1309 GCF_003031525.2 Neophocaena asiaeorientalis asiaeorientalis | reverse complement strand
TGGACCCCAGAACAGAGTTGGCCCTGGGGGGGCATAGGGCAGAAAGAGCAAGTGCAGCACTTCCTGACATCCGGGTCTCAGAGACGCTGCAGAGGGGGAGCACGGGGCGGGGTCTCAGAGAGGCTGCGGAGGCGGTATAAGGGTCGGGGACTGGGGGGCA
>NW_020173130.1:0-991 GCF_003031525.2 Neophocaena asiaeorientalis asiaeorientalis | reverse complement strand
GGGCCTCACAGAGGCTAGGGAGGGGGTATAAGGGTCGGGGTGTCTGGTGGGCACGGGAGAGAATCCCAGGTCCTCTGTGGAGTCAAGGTGAGCCCCCTGAGGGAGGACTGAGGGGAGCCTGGCCCCCAGAACAGTGTTGGCCCTGGGAGGCCGTGGGGCGGGATGAGCACGTGCAGCACTTCCTCACATCTGGGTCTCAGAGACGCTGCGGAGGGGAGTAAGGGGCGGGGTCTCAGAGAGGCTGCGGAGGCGTTGAGGAGTGCCCCTGTGAGGCCCGAGGGCAGTCCTTAAGAGGAGACCTGTAAGTGGCCTTTGTCAGAGCTGCCCAGGGTGCCTTTCTCCGCTCAGGCCGCTCACACCCCCTCTCTTCCCCAGGTATGAGTTCCCCGCCTGTCATCCGTGCCCACACTCCCTTGGGCGGCTCGACCCCAGTGATCAGGACCCTGGTCGAGATGAGTGAGCCCCGCCAGCCTGAGGCCGACCTTCAGGCCCCAGTCCCGGCCCAGGGTCCGGTGGAGGCGCCGCTGCTGGGGGCTGCGGGGGAGAAGGCCACATCCCCCTCGTCCTCCGCCTCCCCTGGAGCCCCCTCCGTCTCCGCCTATGCCGAGTCCTTGCCCCCTGAGTTACTTGCTGTGCTGATGGCTGACCTGGTGGCCTTCCTGCTCGTCAAGTTTCGTACCGGGGAGCCGACCTCCAAGGCGGAGATGCTGAGTACGTTTCTCCCGGGGCATCGGGACCACTTCCCCGAGGTCTTCCGCGTCGTTTGTGAATGCCTGCAGCTGGTGTTTGGCGTGGACGTGAAGGAGGTGGATCCCCGCGAGCGCACCTACGTCCTAGTCCCCACCCTGAGCCTCACCTGGGATGCAGTGCTGAGCGACGGGCAGCGCACGCCCGAGGCCGGCCTCCTGGTGATGGTCCTGACCATGTCCACCCTGTTCGGTGACCGGATTCCTGAGGAGGAGGTGTGGAGAGTGCTAGGCAACCTGGGGTT
>NW_020173129.1:926-1087 GCF_003031525.2 Neophocaena asiaeorientalis asiaeorientalis | reverse complement strand
TCTTTTTCATCTCTGATTTTTGTGGCTAAAACTTCCAAAACGATGTTGAGTAACAGCCAACCTTGTCTTTTTCCTGATCTTGGTGGAAATGTCTTCAGTTTTTCACCATTGAGAATGATGTTGTCTGTGGGTTTTTCATATATGGCCTTTATTATGTTGAG
>NW_020173129.1:0-146 GCF_003031525.2 Neophocaena asiaeorientalis asiaeorientalis | reverse complement strand
TTTTAGTTTTATTGATCTTTGCTATCATTTCCTTCATTTCTTTTTCATTTATTTCTGATCTGATATTTATGATTTCTTTCCTTCTGTTAACTTTGGATTTTTTTATTCTTCCTCTAATTGCTTAGGTGTAGGGTTAGGTTGTTTAT
>NW_020173128.1:0-1652 GCF_003031525.2 Neophocaena asiaeorientalis asiaeorientalis | reverse complement strand
ATAGGAGGGTTCCCTCTTCTCCATGTCCTCTCCAGCATTTATGGTTTGTAGACTTTTTGATGATGGACATTCTGACTGTGCGAGGTGATACCTTGTTGTAGTTTTGATTTGCATGTGTCTAATAATTCGAGATGTTGAGCATCTTTGCATGTGGTTTTTTTAAGCACTGTGAGAAAAAGTTACATTTGACGTTGGCTTTTTTTTTGTTTTTTTTTTTTTGTTTTTTTTTTGACATTGGCTTTTTGAAAGTCCGACTGTTTTGAAGTTTTGTTCGATAACTACCACAGGACATTTATTAAGGGCAGGTGTCATTTACACCCTGGCAGTCCTTGTGAATATTAAGTGCCCATAAGCACATGTTTTAAAGTTGCTGTTGTGGAAATGGGTACAGGCGGTAGGATTTCCTTCATGCCCCTCTCTGGTTACTTGGGTAACCGCAGCCACTGTGAAAGACAGGCTCCTGGATTGTAAGTTAGTGTGGACCATGCCAGAACAAACACCCAAAATCTTGTGCTTTGTTACTTCTTGTTTTTTTTAAATTTAATTTTTCTTTTTTTATTGGAGTAAAGTTGATTTAAAATATTGTTTGTGGTAGGCATACAGAATCTTGTTCAGTTATGTATATTCATATGTCTGTTCATCTTCAGGTACTTTTCCCATATAGGTTATTAGAGAGTGTTGAATAGACTTCCCTTTGTTTTATAGTAGGTCCTTTTTGATTATCTATTTTACATGTATTAGTGTGTAAATGTTTTTCCCAACCTCTTGATTTATTCCTTCCCCTCACCTTCCTCATTGGGTAACCATAAGTTTGTTTTCTAAGTCTGTGAGTCTGTTTCTCTCTCTTTTATTTTATTTTTTTGGCTGCACTGCAAGGCATGTGGGATATTAGTTCTCCCAACACCAGGGATCGAACCCACACCCCCTGCAGCGGAAGCATGGATTCTTAACCATTGGACCACCAGGAAAGTTCCTGTTTCTCTCTTGTAAGTTAGTTCATTGGTATCAATTTTTAAATTTCACCAATAAGTGATATCATATGATATTTGACTTTCTCTTTCTGACTTACTTCACTTAGTATGATTATCTCTAGGTCCATCCATGATGCTACAAACAGCGTTCTTTCATTCCTTTCCATTTCTGAGTAATATTTCTCTGTGAACATGTACCGCTTCTTCATCCATCCATCTGCTGATGGATATTTGGGTGGCTTCCATGTCTTAGACATTGTAAATTGTGCTGCAGTGCACGTTGGGCGCATGTGTGTTTTCCAGTTCTGGTTTTCTCTTGTTATACGCCTGGGGGTGGGATTGCTGGATCATATGGTAGCTCTAATTTTACCTTGTAAAGGCACCTCCATACTGTTATTTATAGTGGCTGTTACCACCTTAGATCCCAACAACTGTATAGGAGGGTTCTCTTGTTTCTACAGTCTCTCAAGCATTTATTGTTTGTAGAGTTTTTGATGATGGCTATTCTGACTCACGTGAAGTGATCCCCCATTGTAGTTTTGATATCCACGCTGCTAATAATACATGAATTAGAGCATCTTTTCAAGTGTTTTTCTTTTAAACAGTGTAAAATTTACCTATTGAAATAGGACATTGAAAGTCTGTTTCTTTTGAATTTTGTTTTGCTTACCTACCCCTGGA
>NW_020173127.1:4281-4506 GCF_003031525.2 Neophocaena asiaeorientalis asiaeorientalis | reverse complement strand
ATATATATATATATATATGTATATACTTTCCATATTCTTTTTTAGTACAGTTTATCAGAGGATAGCGAATGTAGTTCCCTGTGCTGTACAATAGGACCTTGTTGTTTATTTACTCTCTATAGAATAGTTTGCATCTGCTAATCCCAAACTTGCCATCCATCCCTCTCCCAGTTCCCCTCCCCCTTGGCCACCACAGGTCTGTTTTCTATGTCTTTGAGTCTGTTT
>NW_020173127.1:0-4152 GCF_003031525.2 Neophocaena asiaeorientalis asiaeorientalis | reverse complement strand
TTCCCTGTGCTGTACAATAGAACCTTGTTGTTTATTTATTCTCTATAGAATAGTTTGCATCTGCTAATCCCGAACTTGCCATCCATCCCTCTCCCAGTTCATCTCCCCTTTGGCCACCACAGGTCTGTTTTCTATGTCTTTGAGTCTGTTTGTCTTATGTAGGTAAGTTCATTTGTGTCCTATTTCTGATTCCCTGTATAAGTAATATCACATGGTATTTGTCTTTGTCTTTTTGACTTCCTGCATGTAATATGATAATCTCTGGGTCCTTCCAGGTTGCTGCAAATGGCACTATTGCATTACTTTTTACGGCTCAGTAGTACTCCACTGTATACATGTACCACATCTTTTTTTTTCCAATTATATTTTCTTTTATTATTATTATTGTACACCTTTATGGGAGTATAATTGCTTTACAATGGTGTGTTAGTTTCTACTTTATAACAAAGTGAATCAGTTATACATACACATATGTTCCCATATCTCTTGCGTCTCCCTCCCTCCCATCCTCCCTATCCCACCCCTCTAGGTGGTCACAAAGCACTGAGCTGATCTCCTTGTGCTATGGGGCTGCCTCCCCCTAGCTATCTATTTTAAGTTTGGTAGTGTATATATGTCCATGACACTCTCTAATTTGTCGCAGGTTACCCTTCCCCCGCTCCATATCCTCAAGTCCATTCTCTAGCAGGTCTGTATCTTTATTCCTGTCTTACCCCTAGGTTCTTCATGACATTTTTTTCCCTTAAATTCCATTTATATGTGTTAGCATACGGTATTTGTCTTTCTCTTTCTGACTTACTTCACTCTGTATGACGGACTCTAGGTCCAGTCCACCTCGTTACAAATACTTCAGTGTCGTTTCTTTTTATGGCTGAGCAATATTCCATTGTATAGATGTGCCACATGTCCTTGATCCATTCATCTGTTGATCGACACTTAGGTTATTCCCATGTCTTGGCTTTTGAATAGTGCTGCTGTGAACATAGGGGTGCATGTATCTCTTTGAATGAAAGTTTTGTCTGGATATATGACCTAGAGTGGGATTGCAGGATCATATGGTAATTCTAGCTGTAATTTTTTGAGGAACTGGCCTACTGTTTTTTATAGTGGCTGCAACAATTTATATTCCTCCCCGCAGTGTAAGAGGGTTACCTTTTCTCCACACCCTCTCCAGCATTTGTTATTTGTAGACTTTTTAATGATGGCCATTCTGACCCGTGTGAGGTGGTGCCTCAATGTACTTTTGATTTGCATTTCTCTACTAACCAGTGATGTTGAGCATCTTTGCATGTGGCTATTGGCCATCTGGATGTCTTCTTTGGAGAAATTTCTGTTTGGCTCTTCTGTGCATTTTTTTTTTTTTTTTTTTTTGTGGTACGCGGGTCTCTCAGTGTTGTGGCCTCTCACATTGCGGAGCACAGGCCCCACGCAGGCTCAGTGGCCATGGCCCATGGTCCCATCCGCTCTGTGGCACGTAGGATCTTCCCGAACCGGGGCATGAACCCGTGTCCCCTGCATCGGCAGGCAGACTCTCAACCACTGCGCCACCAGGGAAGCCCTCTTCTGTGCATTTTTGACTGGGATGTTCATTTTTCTTTTATACATTTGTTTGTATGAGCTGTTGTATATTTTAGCACTTAAGCCCTTGTCGGTCACATCATTTGTACATCTTTTCTCCCATTCCGAAGGTGATCTTTTTGTTTTGTTCTTTCTTTCCTTCGCTATACAAAAGCATATAAGGATGATTAGGTCCCATTTGTTTATATTTGCTTTCATTTCTTTTGCACTGGGAGACTTATCTAAGAAAATATTGCTGCAATGTATGTCACAGAATGTTTTGCCTATGTTCTAGGAGTCTTATGGTGTCCTGTCTTACATTTAAGTCTTTAAGGCAGTTTGAGTTTATTTTTGTATTTACCCCTAGGTTCTTCATGATATTTTTTTCCCTTAAATTCCATATATATTTGTTAGCATATGGTATTTGTCTTTCTCTTTCTGACTTACTTCACTCTGTATGACGGACTCTGTGTCCATCCACCTCATAACAAATACTTCAATTTCGTTTCTTTTTATGGCTGAGCAATATTCCGTTGTATATATGTGCCACATGTTCTTGAATCATTCATCTGTCGATCAACACTTTGGTTACTCCCGTATCTTGCCTTGTGAATAGTGCTGCTGTGAACATAGGGGTGCATGTATCTCTTTGAATGATAGTCTTGTCTTGATATATGCCAAGGACTAGGATTGCTGGATTATAATGTAACTATTTTTCAACTTTTTGGACGACACTGCTTACTGTTTCCTCTAGGTGCTACACCCATTTACATTCCCACCAATAGTGTAGGAGGGTTTCCTTTTGTCACACCCTCTCCAGCATTTCTTCCTTGTAGGCTTTTTAGTGATGGCCATTTTGACTGGTGTGAGGTGATACCACTTTGTGGGTTTGATTTGCATTTCTGTAAGAATCAGCAATGCTGAGCATTTTTCATGTGTCCATTGGCCATCTGGATGTTTTCTTTGAATAAATCTCTAAGTCTTCTGCCCAGTTTTGGATTGGTTGTTTAGTTTGCTTGTTGGTTTGTATTGACTTGTATGTGCTGTTTGTATATTTAAGAAGTTAAACCCTTGTGAGTTGCATAGTTGAAAACATTATCTTTCATTCTGTAGGATTTTTGCTTTGTATTGTTGATGCTTTCCTTTGCTGTGGAGGAGGTTATAAGGTTGGTTAGTCCCGCTTGCTTATTTTTGCTTTTAATTCTTTTTTGTTGGCCAGCTGATCTAAAAAAGCATTGCTAGGATTTTTGTCAGAGGATGTTTTGCCTATGATTTCTTCTAGGTGTTTTATGGTGTCATGTCTTTATTTTTAAGTCTTTAAGCCATTTTGAGTTTATTTCTGGGTGCGGCGGGAGGGAGTGTTCTAACTTCATTGATTTACATGTGGCTGTTTATCTTTCCAAATACCACTGGCTGAAGAGAGTCTTTTCTTCATTGTACATACTTGCTCCTTCATCACACATTAATTCACTGTCGGTATGTGGATTTCTTTCTGGGTTCCTTATTGGGGTCCATTAATCTATATGTTTGTTTTTGTGCCAATACCACACCTTGCTGGTTTTTTTCAATTTATTTTAATCAACTATATTTGATACACAATGTTGTGTTAATTTTCTGCTTTGCAGCACAGTATTTAGAATTACTAAATAAAGAACCTTTTTCATATTCCTTTCTGTTACAGTGTATCACACAGGATGTTGTTTATAGTTGCCTGTGGTATACAGAAGGACCTATTTTTTATCCACTCTCCATGTAATAGTTTATATCTGCTAATCCCAAACTCCCATTCCATCCCTTCCCTGCCCTTCTGCCCCTTTGCAACCACTGGTCTGTTCTTTATGTCTCTGAGTCTGTGCACATGAGTTCCTTTTTGTCATATCTCAGATTCCATATGTAAGTGATACCATATGGTATTTGTCTTTCTCTTTCCGACTTCCTTCACTTAGTGTTGGGCAGTGGTAGTGGGAAGATGTTTTCCTTACCATGTCACGGAAAGACCAGAATGAACTTTTTGGCCAAGCCAATGTGATACTCTGTTGGTCCATCCGTGTTGCTGCAAATGGCATTATTTCAGCTTTTTTTATGGCTGAGTAGTACTCCATTATATATGTATATATATACCATATCGTCCTGATCCCTTCATCTCTTGGCTGACATTTAGGTTGATCCCATGTCTTGGCTATCGTGGGTAGTGCTCCTGTGAACCTAGGGGTGCATGTATGTCTTTGAATGGTAGTTTTGTCTGGATGTATGACCAGGAGTGGAATTGCAGGATCATATGGTAATTGTAGCTGTACTTTTTTGAGGAACCTGTCTACTGTTTTTTATAGTGGCTGCAACAATTTATATTCCCCCCCCCCCCCGCGGGAGATGAGCATCTTTTCATGTGTCTGTAGGCCGTGCAGCTGGATAAGTCTTGGGTTCTGCCTTCGGAGGGTGCCGCGGAACCATTACTGTCTTTTGTAATGCATCAAGGATTTTAGCACACACTGCTTTTTATTTTTAATTCTATGCCTCTGTTTTTATGCTTGCCTCTCCACTTCTCTTTGCCGTGTGGAGTCAAAGCTGAACCACGTCGATAAGAGCCTTGCACTA
>NW_020173126.1:4932-22346 GCF_003031525.2 Neophocaena asiaeorientalis asiaeorientalis | reverse complement strand
GTTAGGATTAGGAGACGGGTTAGGTTAAGGCTTCGGTTAAGGGTTATGGTTATGATTAGGGTTAGGGTTAGGTTTAGGGTATGGGGACGGTTTAGGGGCCAGATTACGGTACAACAACAGTTTAGAGAGGGTGTGCGTGTTAGGGTACTGGTTAGTGTTAGCGTATGGTTAGGATTAGGGGATGGGTTAGGGTAAGGCTTCGGTAAGGTTTTGGTTTAAGTTTAGGGTTAGGATTAGGGTTAGGGGATAGGAACGATTTGGGGACAGGTTAGGGTACGACAACGGTTTAGGGTGAGCGTAGGTTTTAGGGTACGTGTTAGAGTTAGCGTACGAGTTGGGATTAGGGCACGGGTTAGGGTAAGGCTTCGGGTACGTGTTAGGGTAAGAGTTAGCGTTAGGGGACGGGGACGGTTTAGGGGACAGGTACAACAACGGTTTAGGGTGAGCGTACCTTTTAGCGTATGGGTTAGTGTTAGCGTATGGTTTAGTATTAGGGGACGGCTTAGGGTAAAGCTTCGAGTAAGGGTTAGGGTTAGGATTAGGGTTAGAGTTAGGGTTAGGGGACGGGGACGGTTTAGGGGAGAGGTTGTGGTACGACAATGGTTTATGGTGAGCCTATGTGTTAGGGTACGGGTTAGTGTTAGCGTATGGGTAAGGATTATGGTACGGGTAGGCTAAGGCTTCGGGTAAGGGTTAGGGTTAGGGTTAAGGTTAGGGTTAGGGGATGGGGACGGTTTAGGGGACATGTTAGGGTACAACAACGGTTTAGGGTGAGCATACGTGTTAGGATATGGGTTAGTTTTAGCGTACGGTTTAGGAGTAGGGGACGGGTTAGGGTAAGGCTTCGGGTAAGGTTTAGAGTTAGGGTTACGGTTAGGGTTAGGGTTAGGGGACAGGGACGGTTTACGGGATAGGTTAGGGTACGACAACAGTTTAGGATGAGAGTACGTCTTAGGGTATGTGTTTGTGTTAGCGTACGGGTTAGGATTAGGGGACTGATTACAGTAAGGCTTCGGGGAAGGGTTAGGGTTAGGTTTAGGGTTAGTGTTAGTGTTAGTGTTAGGGTTAGGGGACGGGCACAGTTTAGGGTTAGGTTTAGCGTTAGGTTTAAGGGACGGGGACGGTTTAGGGGACAAGTTAGCAGACAACAACGGTTTAGGGTGAGCGTACGTGTTAGGGTACGGGTTAGTGTTAGCGTACGGGTTAGGATTAGGGGACAGGTTAGGGTAAGGCTTCGGGTAAGTGTTAGGGTTAGGATTAGGGTTAGGGTTAGGGTTAGTGTTAGTGTTAGTGTTAGGGTTAGGGGACGGGCACAGTTTAGGGTTAGGGTTAGCGTTAGGTTTAAGGGACGGGGACGGTTTAGGGGACAAGTTAGCAGACAACAACGGTTTAGGGTGAGCGTACGTGTTAGGGTACGGGTTAGTGTTAGCGTACGGGTTAGGATTAGGGGACAGGTTAGGGTAAGGCTTCGGGTAAGTGTTAGGGTTAGGATTAGGGTTAGGGTTAGGGTTAGTGTTAGTGTTAGTGTTAGGGTTAGGGGACGGGCACAGTTTAGGGTTAGGGTTAGCGTTAGGTTTAAGGGACGGGGACGGTTTAGGGGACAAGTTAGCAGACAACAACGGTTTAGGGTGAGCGTACGTGTTAGGGTACGGGTTAGTGTTAGCGTACGGGTTAGGATTAGGGGACAGGTTAGGGTAAGGCTTCGGGTAAGTGTTAGGGTTAGGATTAGGGTTAGGGTTAGGGTTAGTGTTAGTGTTAGTGTTAGGGTTAGGGGACGGGCACAGTTTAGGGTTAGGGTTAGCGTTAGGTTTAAGGGACGGGGACGGTTTAGGGGACAGGTTAGGGTATGACAACCTTTTATTGTGAGCGTACATGTTAGCTTATGGTTTAGTGTTAGCGTACGGTTTAGGATTATGGAACGGGTTAGTGTAAGGCTTCGGGAAAGGGTTAGGGTTTGGGTTAGACTTAGGGTTAGGGTTAGGTGACGGGGACGGTTTAGGGGACAGGTTGGGGTACGACAACGGTTTAGGGTGAGCGTACGGGTTAGTACAGGTTAGGGTACGACAAAGGTTTAGGGTGAGTGTACGTGTTAGGGTACAGGTTAGTGTTAGCTTACAGGTTGGAATTAGGGGACAGGTTAGGGTAAGGCTTCGGGTAAGTGTTAGGGTTAGGATTAGGGTTAGGGTTAGGGTTAGTGTTAGGAGACGGGGACGGTTTAGGGGACAGGTTAGGGTATGACAACCTTTTATTGTGAGCGTACATGTTAGCTTATGGTTTAGTGTTAGCGTACGGTTTAGGATTATGGAACGGGTTAGTGTAAGGCTTCGGGAAAGGGTTAGGGTTTGGGTTAGACTTAGGGTTAGGGTTAGGTGACGGGGACGGTTTAGGGGACAGGTTGGGGTACGACAACGGTTTAGGGTGAGCGTACGGGTTAGGGTACGGTTTAGTGTTAGCGTACGGTTTAGGATTAGGGGACGGGTTAGTGTAAGGCTTCGGGTGAGTGTTAGAGTTAGGGTTAGGTTTAGGGTTAGGGTTAGGTTTAGGGGACAGGGACGGTTTAGGGGACAGATTAGAGTACAACAAGAGTTTAGGCTGAGCGTACGTGTTAGGGTTAGCGTTCGGGTTAGGATTAGGGGACAGGTTAGGGTAAAGCTTCGGGTAAGGCTTCGGGTAAGGGTTAGGGTTAGAGTTCGGGTTAGGGTTAGGGTTAGGGTTAGGGGACAGATTAGGGGACATGTTAGGGTATGACAACGGTTTACCGTGAGCGTACGTGTTAGGGTAAGTGTTAGTGTTAGCGTACGGGTTAGGATTAGGGGACAGGTTATGGTAAGGTTTAGGGTAAGGGTTAGGGTTAGGGTTAAGGTTAGGGGACGGGGATGGTTTAGGGGAAAGGTTAGGGTACGACAACGGTTTTGGGTGAGGATACGTGTTAGGGTATAGGATTGTGTTAGCGTACGGGTTAGGATTAGGGGACGGGTTAGGGTAAGGCTTCGGGTAAGTGTTAGGGTTAGGGTTAGTGTTAGGGTTACTGTCAGGGTTAGGGCACTGGGACGTTTTAGGGGAAAGTTTAGGGTACGACAACGGATTAGTGTGAGCGTACGTGTTAGGTTACAGGTTAGTGTTAGCATACGGGTTAGAATTAGGGGACGGGTTAGTGTAAGGCTTCGGGTAAGGTTTAGGGTTAGGGTTAGGAGACGGGGACGGGGACGGTATACCGGGGACGGTATACCGGTTAGGGTACGACAACTGTTTAGGGTGAGGATACGTGTTAGGATATAGGATAGTGTTAGCGTACGGGTTAGGATTAGGAGACGGGATAGGTTAAGGTTTCGGTTAAGTGTTAGGGTTAGGGTTAGGGTTAGGGTTAGGGGATGGGGATGGTTTAGGGGACAGGTTAGGGTACGAAAACGGTTTAGGGTAAGCTTTCGTGTTAGGGTATGCATTAGTATTAGCGTATGGGTTAGGGTTAGTGGACGGGTTAGGGTAAGGCTTCAGGTAAGCGTTATGGTTAGGGTTAGGGTTAGGGTTAGGGGATGTGGACTGTATAGGGGACAGGTTAGGGTACGACAACGGTTTAGTGTGAGCATACGTGTTAGGGTACAGGTTAGTGTACGGGTTAGGATTAGGGGAACGTTTAGCGTAAGGCTTCGTGTAAAGGTTAGGGTTAGGGTTAGGTTTAGGGTTAGTGTTATGGTGTGAGCGTACGTGTTAGGGTACGTGTTAGTGTTAGCGTACGTGTTAGGATTAGGGGACGGTTTAGGGTAAGGCTTCGGGTAAGGGTTAGGGTTAGGATTGGGGTTAGGGGGCGGAGACGGTTTAGGGGACATTTTGGCATACGGAAACGGTTTAGGGTGAGCGTACGTGTTAGGTTACGGGTTAGTGTTAGCATATGGGTTAGGATTAGGGGACGGGTTAGCGTGAGGATTTGGGTAAAGGGTAGCATTAGGGTTAGGGTTACGGTTAGTGTTAGGGGACGGGGACGGTTTAGGTGACAGGTTAGGGTACGACAACCGTTTATGGTGAGCGTAGGTGTGAGGGTACTGGTTAGTGTTAGCGTAGGGGTTAGGAGTAGCGGACGGGTCAGGTTAAGTTTTCGGGAAAGGGTTAGGGTTAGGGGACGGGGACGCGGACGATTTAGTGGTCAGGTTAGGCTACGACAACGGTTTAGGGTGTGCGTACGTGTTAGGGTACGGGATAGTGTTAGCGTACGCGTTAGGATTAGGGGACGGGGTAGGGTAAGGCTTCGGGTAAGGGGTAGGGTTAGGGGACGGGGACGCGGACGATTTAGGGGTCAGGTTAGGCTACGACAACGGTTTAGGGTGAGCGTACGTGTTAGGGTACGGGATAGTGTTAGCGTACGCGTTAGGATTAGGGGACGGGGTAGGGTAAGGCTTCGGGTAAGGGGTAGGGTTAGGGGACGCGGATGGGTTAGGGGACAAGTTAGGGTACGACAACGGTTTAGGGTGAGCGTACGTCCTATGGTACAGGTTAGTGTTAGCGTATGTGTTAGGATTAGGGGACGGGTTAGGGTAAGGCTTCGGGTAAGGGTTAGGGTTAGGGTTAGGGGACGCGGATGGTTTAGGGGACAAGTTAGGGTACGACAATGGTGTAGGCTGAGCGTACGTGTTAGGGTACGGTTTAGTGTTAGCGTATGGGTTAGGATTAGGGGACGGGTTAGTGTAAGGCTTCGGGTAAGGCTTCAGGTAAGGGGTAGGGTTAGGGTTAGTGTTAGGGTTAGGGTTATGGTAAGGGGATGGGGACGGATTAGGGGACATGTTAGGGTACAACAATGGTTTGGCGTGAGCGTACGTGTTAGGGTAAGTGTTAGTGTTAACGTACGGTTTAGTATTAGGGGACGTATTATGGTAAGGTTTAGGGTAAGGGTTAGGGTTAGGGTTAAATTTAGAGGACGGGGACGGTTTGTGGGAAAGGTTAAGGTACGACAACAGTTTACTGTGAGGGTACGTGTTAGGGTATAGGATAGTGTTAAAGTACGGTTTAGGATTAGGGGACGGGTTAGGGTAAGGCTTCGGTCAAGTGTTAGGTTTAGGGTTAGTGTTAGGGTTAGGGTTAGGGGACGGGGACGGTTTAGGGGACAGGTTAGGGTACGACAACGGATTAGGGTGAGCGTATGTGTTAGGTTACAGGTTGGTGTTAGAATACGGGTTAGGATTAGGGGACGGGTTAGTGTAAGGCTTCGGGTAAGGGTTAGGTTTAGGGTTAGGGGACTGGGACGGGGACGGTTTAGGGGACAGGTAAGTGTACGAAAACGGTTTAGGGTGAGAGTACATGTTAGGGTATGGGTTAGTGTTAGCGTACAGTTTAGGATTAGGGGACGGTTTAGGGTAAGGCTTCGGGTAAGGGTAAGATTTAGGGTTAGGATTAGGGTTAGGGTTAGGGGATGGTTTAGGGGACAGGTTAGGGTACGACAACGGTTTAGGGTGAGTGTACGTGTTCGGGTACAGTTTAGTGTTAGCGTACGGGTTAGGATTAAGGGACGGGTAATGGTAAGGCTTCGGGTAAAGGTTAAGGTTTGAGTTAGGTTTAGGGGACGGGGACAGGGACGGGGATGGTTTTGGGGACAGGTTAGAGTACGACAACGGTTTAGGGTGAGCGTACGTGTTAGGGTATGGGTTAGTGGTAGCATACGGGTTAGGATTAAGCGACGGTATAGGGTAAGGCTTCAGGTAAGGGTTAGGTTTAGGGTTATGGTTAGCGGACGGGGACGATTTAGGGGACAGGTTAGTGTACGACAACAGTTTAGGGTGAACGTACGGGTTAGGCTACGGGTTAGTGTTAGCGTACGGGTTAGGATTAGGGGACGGGTTAGTGTAAGGCTTCGGGTAAGGGTTAGGGTTAGGGTTAGGGATAGAGGACGGGGACGGTTTAAGGGACAGGTAATTGTACGACAGCGGTTTATGTTGAGCGTACGTGTTAGGGTACAGGTTAGTGTTAGCGTACGGGTTAGGATTAGGGGACGGGTTAGGCTAAGGCATAGGGTAAGGCCTCGGGTATGTGTTAGGGTTAGGGTTAGTGTTAGGTTTAGTGTTAGGGTTAGGCGACGGGGACGGATTAGGTGACGTGTTAGGGTACGACAACGGTTTAGGTTGAGCGTACGTGTTAGGGTAATTGTTAGTGTTAGCGTACGGGGTAGGATTAGGGGACGGGTTATGGGAAGGCTTCGGGTAAGGGTTTGGGTTATGGATAGGGTTAGGGTTAGGGGACAGGGCCGGTTTAGGGGACAGGTTAGGGTACGACAATGGTTTAGGGTGAGCGTACGTGTTAGGGTACGGGTTAGTGTTAGCGTACGGGTTAGGATTAGGGGACGGGTTAGGCTAAGGCATAGGGTAAGGCCTCGGGTATGTGTTAGGGTTAGGGTTAGTGTTAGGGTTAGTGTTAGGGTTAGGCGACGGGGACGGATTAGGTGACGTGTTAGGGTACGACAACGGTTTAGGTTGAGCGTACGTGTTAGGGTAATTGTTAGTGTTAGCGTACGGGGTAGGATTAGGGGACGGGTTATGGGAAGGCTTCGGGTAAGGGTTTGTGTTATGGATAGGGTTAGGGTTAGGGGACAGGGACGGTTTAGGGGACAGGTTAGGGTACGACAATGGTTTAGGGTGAGCGTACGTGTTAGGGTACGGGTTAGTGTTAGCGTACGGGTTAGGATTAGGGGACAGGTTAGGGTAAGGCTTCGAGTAAGTGTTAGAGTTCGGTTAGGCTTAGGGCTAGGGGACGGCGACGGTTTAGGGTACAGTTTAAGGTACAACAACGATTTAGGGTTATCGTACGTGTTAAGGTACGGTTTAGTGTTAGCGTACGGGGTAGGATTAGGGGACGGGTTATGGGAAGGCTTCGGGTAAGGGTTTGGGTTATGGATAGGGTTAGGGTTAGGGGACAGGGCCGGTTTAGGGGACAGGTTAGGGTACGACAATGGTTTAGGGTGAGCGTACGTGTTAGGGTACGGGTTAGTGTTAGCGTACGGGTTAGGATTAGGGGACAGGTTAGGGTAAGGCTTCGAGTAAGTGTTAGAGTTCGGTTAGGCTTAGGGCTAGGGGACGGCGACGGTTTAGGGTACAGTTTAAGGTACAACAACGATTTAGGGTTATCGTACGTGTTAGGATACGTTTAATGTTAGCGTATGGTTTAGGATTAGGGGACAGGTTAGGGTACGACAACGGTTTAGGGTGAGCGTACGTGTTAGTTTACGGGTTAGTGTTAGCGTACGGGTTAGGATTAGGGGACGGTTTAGGGTAAGGCTTCGGGTAAGTGTTAGTGTTCGGTTTAGGGTTCGGTTTAGGGTTAGGGTCGGGGACGGTTTATTGTACAGGTTAGGGTATGACAACATTTTAGGGTTAGCGTACGTTTTAGGGTGCGGTTTAGTGTTAGCATACGGGTTAGGATTAGGGGACGGGTTACGGTAAGGCTTCGGGTAAGATTTAGGATTTGGGTTAGGGTTAGGTTTAGGGGATGGGGATGGTTTAGGGGACAGGTTAGGGTACGACGACCGATTAGGGTGAGCGTTTTGTTAGGGTACGGGTTAGTGTTAGCGTACGGGTTAGTATTAGGGGACGTGTTAGTGTAAGGCTTCGGGTAAGGTTTAGGTTTCCGGTTCAGTTTAGGGTTAGGGTTATGTGACGGGGACGGTTTAGGGTACAGGTTAGGTTACGACAACGGTTGGGGTTGAGTGTATGTGTTAGGGTACGGGTTAGTTTTAACGTACAGGTTAGGATTAGGGCACAGGTTAGGGAAAGGCTTCGGGTAAGATTTAGGGTTCAGGTTCAGGTTATTTTTAGAGTTTGGGTACGGGTATGGTTTAGCGTACAGATTTGGGTATGACAATGGTTTAGGCTGAGCGTTCGTGTTACGATACAGGTTAGTGTTAACGTACGGATTAAGATTAGGGTACGGGTTAGTGTAAGGCTTCGGGTAAGGGTTAGGGTTTGGGTTAGTGTTAGGGTTAGGGATAGGGGACTGGGACGGTTTAGGGTACAGATTAGGGAACGACAATGGTTTAGGGTGAGCGTACGTTTCATGGTACTGGTTAGTGTTAGCGTACGGTTTAGGATTAGGGGATGGGTTAGGTTAAGGCTTCGGTTAAGAGTTAGGATTTGCTTTAGGATTAGATTAATGATTAGGGCACAGGGATATTTTAGGGTATAGGTTAGGGTATGACAACGGTTTAGGGTGAGCATACGAATTAGGGTAAGTGTTAGTGTTAGCGTACGGTTTAGTATTGGGGATGTGTTGGGGTAAGGCTTCGGGTAAGGTTTAGGGTTAGGGTTACGGTTATGGTGAAGGGACGGGGACGGTTTAGGCTACAGGTTAGAGTACGACAAACGTTTGAAATGAGCGTATGTGTTAGGGTATGGTATAGTGTTAGCATACTGGTTAGGATTAGGGGACGGGTTAGGATAAGGCTTCGTATAAGGGTTAGGAGTAGAGTTAGGGGACGGGGATGGTTTAAGGTACAGGTTAGTGTATGACAACGTTTCAGGGTGAGCGTATGTGTTAGCATATGGGTTAGTGTTAGCATATGGGTATGGATTAGGTGAGGGGTTATTGTAAGACTTCGGGTAAGCGTTAGGGTTAGGGTTAGTGTTAGGGATAGGGTTAGGGGATGGGAAGGTTTACGGTACATGTTAGGGTATGAAAACGGTTTAGGGTGACCTTACGTTTTAGGGTACTTTTTAGTGATAAGGTACGCATTAGGATTAACGGACGTGGTAGGGTAAGACTTCGCGTATGGGTTAGGTTTAGGGTTAGTGTTAGGGTTAGGGGATGGGGACAGTTTACGGCACACGTTAGGGTATGACCATGATTTAGGGTGAGCGCACGTGTTAGGGTACGGGTTAGTTTTATCCTACGGGTTAGCTTTAGTCGCGGGTTAGGGTAAAGCTCCGGGTAAGGGTTAGCGTTAGGGGTTGGGTTAGGGATAGTGTTAGGGCACGTGGACAGTTTATGGTACAGGTTAGTGTATGACAACCGTTTAGCTTAAGCGTATGTGTTAGGGTACGGGTTACTGTTAGCGTACGGGTTAGGATTACGGGACGGGTTAGTGTAAGGCTTCAGTTAAGTGTTAGGGTTAGGGTTCGTTTAGGGTTAGGGGATTGGGACGGTTTAGAGTACAGTTTAGTGTATGACAACCGTTTAGTGTTAGCGTATGTGTTAGGGTAAAGTTCAGTGTTAGCGTACAGGTTAGGATTAGGGTTCGGTTTAGGTTAAGGCTTCGGGGAAGGGTTTGGGTTAGGTTTAGGGTTATGGTTAGGGTTAGGGGACGGTTTAGGGTACAGGTTAGGTTACAAAACTGGTTTAGGGTGAGCGTACGTGTTAGGGTACGTGTTAGTGTTAGCGTATGGGTTAGGATTAGGAGACAGTTTAGGGTAAGGCTTCAGGTAAGGTCTAGTTTTAAGTTTAGGGTTAGGGGATGGGGACGGTTAAGGGTACAGGGTAGGGTATGACAATGGTTTTGTGTGAGCGTACCTGTTAGGGTACATGTTACTGTTAGTGTACAGTTTAGGATTAGGGGACGGTTTAGGGTAAGGCTTCGGGTAAGTGTTAGGATTAGGGTTAGGATTAGGTTTAGGTTATGGGGACGGGGACAGTTTAGGGTACAGGTTAATGCACGACAATGGTTTAGGGTGAGCGTACGAGTTAGGGTACGGGTTAGTGTTAGCGTCCGGTTTAAGATTAGGGGACGGGTTAGTGTAAGGCTTGCAGTAAGCGTTAGGGTTAGGGCTATCGTTAGGGGATGCGGACGGTTTAGGGTACAGGTTAGGGTACGACAACGGATTACGTTGAGCGTACGTGTTATTGTACCCGTTAGTGTTAGTGTACAGTTTGGATGAGGCGAGATGTTAGGGTAAGGCTTCGGTAAGTGTTAGGGTTAGGGTTAGGGTACGGGGACGGTTTATGGTACAGGTTAGGGTACCACAAGGGTTTAGGGTGAGTGTACGTGTTATGGTACAGGTTAGTGTTAGTGTACGGGTTAGGATTAGGAGATGGGTTAAGGTAAGGTTCCGGGTTACATTTAGAGTTAGGGTTAGGTTTAAGGTTAGGGGACGGGGACAGTTTAGGGGACAGGTTAGGGTACGACAACGGTTTAGGGTGAGCGTACGTGTTAGGGTATGGGTTAGTGTTAGCGTACGGGTTAGGATTAGGAGATGGGTTAAGGTAAGGTTCCGGGTTACATTTAGAGTTAGGGTTAGGTTTAAGGTTAGGGGACGGGGACAGTTTAGGGGACAGGTTAGGGTACGACAACGGTTTAGGGTGAGCGTACGTGTTAGGGTATGGGTTAGTGTTAGCGTACGGGTTAGGATTAGGAGATGGGTTAAGGTAAGGTTCCGGGTTACATTTAGAGTTAGGGTTAGGTTTAAGGTTAGGGGACGGGGACAGTTTAGGGGACAGGTTAGGGTACGACAACGGTTTAGGGTGAGCGTACGTGTTAGGGTATGGGTTAGTGTTAGCGTACGGGTTAGGATTAGGAGATGGGTTAAGGTAAGGTTCCGGGTTACATTTAGAGTTAGGGTTAGGTTTAAGGTTAGGGGACGGGGACAGTTTAGGGGACAGGTTAGGGTACGACAACGGTTTAGTTTGAGCGTACCTGTTAGGGTAAGTGTTAGTGTTAGCGTACGGGTTAGGATTAGGGGACGGGTTATGGTAAGGCTTCGGGTAAGGGTAAGGGTTAAGGTTAGGGTTAGGGGACGGGGACGGTTTAGGGGACCGGTTAGGGTACGACAACGGTTTAGGGTGAGCGTGCGTGTTAGTTTACGGGTTAGTGTTAGCGTACGGGTTAGGATTAGGGGACGGGTTAGTGTAAGGCTTCGGGAAAGTGTTAGGGTTAGGATTAGGGTTAGGGGATGGGGACGGTTTAGGGGACAGGTTTGGGTACAACAACTGTTTAGGGTGAGTGTACGTGCTATGGTATGTTTTAGTGTTAGCGTACGTGTTAGGATTAGGGGACGGGTTAGTGTAAGGCTTCGGGAAAGTGTTAGGGGTAGGATTAGGGTTAGGGGATGGGGACGGTTTAGGGGACAGGTTAGGGTACGACAACGGTTTAGGGTGAGCGTACGTGTTAGGGTACGTGTTAGTGTTAGCGTACGGGTTAGGATTAGGGGACGTGTTGCGGTAAGTCTTCGCGTAAGTGTTAGAGTTCGGTTAGGCTTAGGGTTAGGGGACGGGGATGGTTAGGGTACAGGTTAAGGTACAACAACGATTTAGGGTTATCGTACGTGTTAGGATACGTTTAATGTTAGCGTACGGTTTAGGATTAGGGGACGTTTTAGGGTAAGGCTTCGGATAAGTGTTAGTGTTCGGTTTAGGGTTCGGGTTAGGGTTAGGTTTAGGTTTAGGGGACGGGGACGGTTTATTGTACAGGTTAGGATATGACAACATTTTAGGGTTAGCGTACGTTTTAGGGTGCGGTTTAGTGTTATCATACGGGTTAGGATTAGGGTACGGGTTACGGTAAGGCTTCGGGTAAGATTTAGGATTCGGGTTAGGGTTAGGTTTAGGGGATGTGGATGGTTTAGGGGACAGGTTAGGGTACGACAACGGATTAGGTTGAGCGTTTTGTTAGGGTACGGGTTAGTGTTAGCGTATGGGTTAGGATTAGGGGACGTGTTAGTGTAAGGCTTCGGGTAAGGTTTAGGTTTCCGGTTCAGGTTAGGGTTAGGGTTATGTGATGGGGACGGCTTAGGGTACAGGTTAGGGTACGACAACGGTTGGGGTTGAGTGTACGTGTTAGGGTACGGGTTAGTTTTAACGTACAGGTTAGGATTAGGGCACAGGTTAGGGAAAGGCTTCGGGTAAGGTTTAGGGTTCAGGTTCGGGTTAGTTTTAGGGTTTGGGTATGGGCATGGTTTAGCGTACAGATTTGAGTATGACAATGGTTTAGGCTGAGCGTTCATGTTACGATACAGGTTAGTGTTAACGTACGGATTAAGATTAGGGTACGGGTTAGTGTAAGGCTTCGGGTAAGAGTTAGGATTTGCTTTAGGATTAGATTAATGATTAGGGCACAGGGATATTTTAGGGTATAGGTTAGGGTACGACAACGGTTTAGGGTGAGCATACGAATTAGGGTAAGTGTTAGTGTTAGCGTACGGTTTAGTATTAGGGGACGTGTTGGGGTAAGGCTTCGGGTAAGGTTTAGGGTTAGGGTTACAGTTATGGTGAAGGTTAGTGTTAGGGTTAGGGGACGGGGATGGATTAGGGGACCTGTTAGGGTACGACAACGGTTTAGTTTGAGCGTACCTGTTAGGGTAAGTGTTAGTGTTAGCGTACGGGTTAGGATTAGGGGACGGGTTATGGTAAGGCTTCGGGTAAGGGTAAGGGTTAAGGTTAGGGTTAGGGGACGGGGACGGTTTAGGGGACCGGTTAGGGTACGACAACGGTTTAGGGTGAGCGTGCGTGTTAGTTTACGGGTTAGTGTTAGCGTACGGGTTAGGATTAGGGGACGGGTTAGTGTAAGGCTTCGGGAAAGTGTTAGGGTTAGGATTAGGGTTAGGGGATGGGGACGGTTTAGGGGACAGGTTTGGGTACAACGACTGTTTAGGGTGAGTGTACGTGCTATGGTATGTTTTAGTGTTAGCGTACGTGTTAGGATTAGGGGACGGGTTAGTGTATGGCTTCCGGTAAGGGTTAGGGTTAGGGTTAGGGTATGGGGACGGTTTATGTGACAGGTTAGGGTACAACAACGGTTTAGGGTGATTGTACGTGCTATGGTATGGGTTAGTGTTAGCGTACAGGTTAGGATTAGGGGACGTGTTGCGGTAAGTCTTCGAGTAAGTGTTAGAGTTCGGTTAGGCTTAGGGTTAGGGGACGGGGATGGTTAGGGTACAGGTTAAGGTACAACAACGATTTAGGGTTATCGTACGTGTTAGGATACGTTTAATGTTAGCGTACGGTTTAGGATTAGGGGACGTTTTAGGGTAAGGCTTCGGATAAGTGTTAGTGTTCGGTTTAGGGTTCGGGTTAGGGTTAGGTTTAGGTTTAGGGGACGGGGACGGTTTATTGTACAGGTTAGGATATGACAACATTTTAGGGTTAGCGTACGTTTTAGGGTGCGGTTTAGTGTTATCATACGGGTTAGGATTAGGGTACGGGTTACGGTAAGGCTTCGGGTAAGATTTAGGATTCGGGTTAGGGTTAGGTTTAGGGGATGTGGATGGTTTAGGGGACAGGTTAGGGTACGACAACGGATTAGGTTGAGCGTTTTGTTAGGGTACGGGTTAGTGTTAGCGTATGGGTTAGGATTAGGGGACGTGTTAGTGTAAGGCTTCGGGTAAGGTTTAGGTTTCCGGTTCAGGTTAGGGTTAGGGTTATGTGATGGGGACGGCTTAGGGTACAGGTTAGGGTACGACAACGGTTGGGGTTGAGTGTACGTGTTAGGGTACGGGTTAGTTTTAACGTACAGGTTAGGATTAGGGCACAGGTTAGGGAAAGGCTTCGGGTAAGGTTTAGGGTTCAGGTTCGGGTTAGTTTTAGGGTTTGGGTATGGGCATGGTTTAGCGTACAGATTTGAGTATGACAATGGTTTAGGCTGAGCGTTCATGTTACGATACAGGTTAGTGTTAACGTACGGATTAAGATTAGGGTACGGGTTAGTGTAAGGCTTCGGGTAAGAGTTAGGATTTGCTTTAGGATTAGATTAATGATTAGGGCACAGGGATATTTTAGGGTATAGGTTAGGGTACGACAACGGTTTAGGGTGAGCATACGAATTAGGGTAAGTGTTAGTGTTAGCGTACGGTTTAGTATAGGGGACGTGTTGGGGTAAGGCTTCGGGTAAGGTTTAGGGTTAGGGTTACGGTTATGGTGAAGGGACGGGGACGGTTTAGGCTACAGGTTAGGGTACGACAAACGTTTGAAATGAGCGTATGTGTTAGGGTATGGTATAGTGTTAGCATACTGGTTAGGATTAGGGGACAGGTTAGGATAAGGCTTCGTATAAGGGTTAGGAGTAGAGTTAGGGGACGGGGATGGTTTAAGGTACAGGTTAGTGTATGACAACGTTTCAGGGTGAGCGTATGTGTTAGGGTATGGGATAGTGTTAGCATACTGGTTAGGATTAGGGGACAGGTTAGGGTACGACAAACGTTTGAAATGAGCGTATGTGTTAGGGTATGGGATAGTGTTAGCATACTGGTTAGGATTAGGGGACAGGTTAGGGTACGACAAACGTTTGAAATGAGCGTATGTGTTAGGGTATGGGATAGTGTTAGCATACTGGTTAGGATTAGGGGACAGGTTAGGGTACGACAAACGTTTGAAATGAGCGTATGTGTTAGGGTATGGGATAGTGTTAGCATACTGGTTAGGATTAGGGGACAGGTTAGGGTACGACAAACGTTTGAAATGAGCGTATGTGTTAGGGTATGGGATAGTGTTAGCATACTGGTTAGGATTAGGGGACAGGTTAGGGTACGACAAACGTTTGAAATGAGCGTATGTGTTAGGGTATGGGATAGTGTTAGCATACTGGTTAGGATTAGGGGACAGGTTAGGGTACGACAAACGTTTGAAATGAGCGTATGTGTTAGGGTATGGGATAGTGTTAGCATACTGGTTAGGATTAGGGGACAGGTTAGGGTACGACAAACGTTTGAAATGAGCGTATGTGTTAGGGTATGGGATAGTGTTAGCATACTGGTTAGGATTAGGGGACAGGTTAGGGTACGACAAACGTTTGAAATGAGCGTATGTGTTAGGGTATGGGATAGTGTTAGCATACTGGTTAGGATTAGGGGACAGGTTAGGGTACGACAAACGTTTGAAATGAGCGTATGTGTTAGGGTATGGGATAGTGTTAGCATACTGGTTAGGATTAGGGGACAGGTTAGGGTACGACAAACGTTTGAAATGAGCGTATGTGTTAGGGTATGGGATAGTGTTAGCATACTGGTTAGGATTAGGGGACAGGTTAGGGTACGACAAACGTTTGAAATGAGCGTATGTGTTAGGGTATGGGATAGTGTTAGCATACTGGTTAGGATTAGGGGACAGGTTAGGGTACGACAAACGTTTGAAATGAGCGTATGTGTTAGGGTATGGGATAGTGTTAGCATACTGGTTAGGATTAGGGGACAGGTTAGGGTACGACAAACGTTTGAAATGAGCGTATGTGTTAGGGTATGGGATAGTGTTAGCATACTGGTTAGGATTAGGGGACAGGTTAGGGTATGACAACGGATTATGGTGAGCGTACGTGTTATGGTACCCGTTATTGTTAGTGTACGTTTTGGATAAGGCGAGATGTTAGGTTAAGGCTTTGGTAAGTGTTAGTGTTAGGGTTAGGGTTAGGGTACGGGGACGGTTTAGGGTACAGGTTAGGGTACCACAAGGGTTTAGGGTGAGTTTACGTGTTATGGTACAGCTTAGTGTTAGCGTACGGGTTAGGATTAGGAGATGGTTTAAGGTAAGGTTTCGGGTTACATTTAGAGTTAGGGTTAGGGTTACGGTTAGGGGACGGGGACGGTTTAGGGTACAGGTTAGTGTACAACAGCGGTTTAGGGTGAGCGTATGTGTTAGGGTACGGGTTAGTGTTAGTGTACAGGTTAGTATTAAGGGAGGGTTTATGGTAAGGTTTCGAGTAAGGGTTAGGCTTAGGGTGAGTGTTAGGGAACAGGGATGGCTTATGGTACAGGTTAAGATACGACAAGGGTACAGGGTGAGCATACGTCATAGGGTAGGCTTTAGTGTTAGCATACGGATTAGGATTAGGGGAGAGTTTAGGGTAAGGCTTCAGGTAGGGGTTAGTTTTGAGTTTAGGGTTAGGGTTAGGGTTAGGGGACGGCGACAGTTTAGTGTACAGATTAGTGTATGACAACGGTTTACAGTGAGCATACCTGTTAGGGTACGGGTTAGTTTTATCCTACAGGTTAGCTTTAGTCGCGGGTTAGGGTAAAGCTCCAGGTAAGGGTTAGCGTTAGGGGTTGGGTTAGGGATAGTGTTAGGGCACGTGGACAGTTTATGGTACAGGTTAGGATATGACAACCGTTTAGGTTAAGCGTATGTGTTAGGGTACAGGTTAGTGTTAGCGTACGGGTTAGGATTATGGGACGGGTTAGTGTAAGGCTTCAGTTAAGTGTTAGGGTTAGGGTTAGTTTAGGGTTAGGGGATTGGGACGGTTTAGAGTACAGGTTAGTGTACGACAACCATTTAGTGTTACGACAACCGTTTAGTGTTAGCGTATGTGTTAGGGTAAAGGTCAGTGTTAGCGTACAGGTTAGGATTACGGGTCGGTTTAGGTTAAGGCTTCGGGTAAGGGTTTGGGTTAGGTTTAGGGTTATGGTTAGGGTTAGGGGACGGTTTAGGGTACAGGTTAGTTTACGAAACTGGTTTAGGGTGAGTGTACGTGTTAGGGTACGTGTTAGTGTTAGCGTATGGGTTAGGATTAGGAGACAGTTTAGGGTAAGGCTTCAGGTAAGAGCTAGTTTTAAGTTTAGGGTTAGGGGATGGGGACGGTTAATGGTACAGGTTAGGGTACGACAACGGTTTTGTGTGAGCGTACCTGTTAGGGTACATGTTAGTGTTAGTGTACAGTTTAGGATTAGGGGACGTTTTAGGGTAAGGCTTCGGGTAAGTTATAGGATTAGGGTTAGGATTAGGTTTAGGTTATGGGGACGGGGACAGTTTAGGGTACAGGTTAATGCATGACAATGGTTTAGGGTGAGCGTACGAGTTAGGGTACGGGTTAGTGTTAGCGTCCGGTTTAGGATTAGGGGACGGGTTAGTGTAAGGCTTGCGGTAAGCGTTAGGGTTAGGGCTATCGTTAGGGGATGCGGATGGTTTAGGGTACAGGTTAGGGTACGACAACGGATTACAGTGAGCGTACGTGTTATGGTACCCGTTAGTGTTAGTGTACGGTTTGGATGAGGCGAGATGTTAGGGTAAGGCTTCGGTAAGTGTTAGTGTTAGGGTTAGGTTTAGGGTATGGGGACGGTTTATGGTACAGGTTAGGGTACCACAAGGGTTTAGGGTGAGTGTACGTGTTATGGTACAGGTTAGTGTTAGCGTACGGGTTAGGATTAGGAGATGGGTTAAGGTAAGGTTTCGGGTTACATTTAGAGTTAGGGTTACGGTTAGGGGACGGGGACAGTTTAGGGTACAGGTTAGGTTACGACAGCGGTTTAGGGTGAGCGTACATGTTAGGGTAAGTGTTAGTGTTAGCGTACGGGTTAGGATTAAGGGAGGGTTTATGGTAAGGTTTCGAGTAAGGGTTAGGCTTAGGGTGAGTGTTAGGGAACAGGGACAGCTTATGGTACAGGTTAAGATATGACAAGGGTACAGGGTGAGCTTACGTCATAGGGTAGGCTTTAGTGTTAGCATACGGGTTAGGATTAGGGGAGAGTTTAGGGTAAGGCTTCAGGTAGGGGTTAGTTTTAAGTTTAGGGTTAGGGTTAGGGTTAGGGGAC
>NW_020173126.1:4211-4885 GCF_003031525.2 Neophocaena asiaeorientalis asiaeorientalis | reverse complement strand
GGTTAGTATTAGAGGACAGTTTAGGGTAAGGCTTCGGGTAAGGGTTAGTGTTAGGTTTAGGGTTAGGTTTAGGGTTAGGTGATGGGGACAGTTTAGGGTACAGTTTAGTGTACAAAAATCGTTTAGTATGAGCGTACGTGTTAAGGTATGGGTTAGTGTAAGCGTACGGTTTAGGATTAGGGGACGGTTTAGGGTAAGGCTTCGGGTTAGTGTTAGGGTTAGGGTTAGGGTTAGAGGACGGGGACGGTTTAGAGTACAGTTTAGGGTAAGACAAAGTATTAGGGTGAGAGTGCGTGTTATGGCACGGGTAAGTGTTAGCGTACGGGATAGTATTTGGGATCAGGTTAGTGTAAGGCTTCGGGTAAGTGTTAGGGTTTTGGTTAGGGTTAGGGGATGGGGACTGGGATGGTTTAGGGTACAGGTTAATGTACGATAATGGTTTAGGTTGAGTGCATTTGTTACGGTAAAATTTTTTGTTAGCCTATACATTAGCATTAGGGGACGGGTAAGGGTTTGAGTCAGGGTTAGGGTTAGGGGACAGGGACGCTTTAGGGTACAGGTTAGTGTATGTCAACGGTTTAGGGTTAGTGTATGTGTTAGGTTATGGGTTAGTGTTAGCGTACGTGTTAGGATTAGGTTATGAGTTAGGGTTAAGTTTCGGTTAAGGGTGAGGC
>NW_020173126.1:3489-3917 GCF_003031525.2 Neophocaena asiaeorientalis asiaeorientalis | reverse complement strand
TAGAGGACGGGGACGGTTTAGAGTACAGTTTAGGGTACGACAAAGTATTAGGGTGAGAGTGCGTGTTATGGCACGGGTAAGTGTTAGCGTACGGGATAGTATTTGGGATCAGGTTAGTGTAAGGCTTCGGGTAAGTGTTAGGGTTTTGGTTAGGGTTAGGGGATGGGGACTGGGATGGTTTAGGGTACAGGTTAATGTACGATAATGGTTTAGGTTGAGTGCATTTGTTACGGTAAAATTTTTTGTTAGCCTATACATTAGCATTAGGGGACGGGTAAGGGTTTGAGTCAGGGTTAGGGTTAGGGGACAGGGACGCTTTAGGGTACAGGTTAGTGTATGTCAACGGTTTAGGGTTAGTGTATGTGTTAGGTTATGGGTTAGTGTTAGCGTACGTGTTAGGATTAGGTTATGAGTTAGGGTTAAGTTTC
>NW_020173126.1:0-3226 GCF_003031525.2 Neophocaena asiaeorientalis asiaeorientalis | reverse complement strand
CCTGGCACATTCCATTCTAATTTACAACCTGGGAGCACGACTTCCAGAAAGGCTGTGCTGCCCTAGAAACCAGTTTTGGGAATGGAGAAATGCTGCCTCCTTTTGGCCGTTTCCTACAACAGCAGCTTTAAAGCCAGTAGTAATGGTCACTAAATATTCACACTCATTGCAAGCCTGCAAATGTCATCTGTTCTCAAAAAATATCCTGGGGTCTAAAATCGACTAAAAAATTCAAAAGAGGGAAGCCTTCCCAGAAGAGAACTTCAAGTGGTTTATTGTACTCACAGTTTTTTTCTGTTTTTGTTTAACAGAAAGAAAATAAGGCATGGAAAAATGCTGAACATTAGGAATTATTAAAGACATGAAAATCCAAATTAAAAAAACTGTCAACTCATACCTGTCAGAATGGCCATTAGTAAAAATTCTGCAAACAATAAATGCTAAAGGGGTTGTGGAGAAAAGTGTACCCTCGCTTCAAAGTGGGACATGGTAAGAGCCAGTAATGAAAACACAAAGGAGGTGCCTTGAAAAGGTAAATACTAGCTACCATTCAGTCAAGCATACCCACTGATGGGCCTATCGCCTGAGAGGATGAGAATCAAAGAGACACAGGTTGGCATTCCGGCACTCCAGCAATATTTACCACAGCTACCATTTGGAAGCAACGAAAATATCCATCAAGAGAGGAATGCACAAAGAAGCAGTGGTCCATGTACACAATGGAATATTACTCCAATAAAAAAATTATAAATTCAATTTAGAAACCAACCATAAATAAGGAGACATCAGCTTTTGGAGGGTTATCCAGGCACATTCCACTCTAATGTTTAACCGAGGAACACGACTGGCAGAAAGGTCTGTTTCTGTAGTTACCAGAATGGGGAAAGCAGAAATGCTGCTGCCAAATGGCCGTTACCTGCAACAGCAGCTTTAAAACCTGTGCTTATAATCACTTCCTATGCACAAGTACTGGAGGGCAGTAAATGAAACCTGCCTTCAAAATGTCTTCAGGGAGGTAATGGCCAAAATATTTCAAAATGAGGCAAATACTTCAAGAAAACCATTTGAAGAGGTAAGCTGTACTCACAGTTTGAAGAAAAACAGGACATGCCTGAAAGCTCAATTTCAAGGGATTATGAGACACATGCAAATCCAACCACAAACAAGTATCAGCTCACACATGTCAGAATAAACATCAGCAGAGAAACTACAAAAAATAAATGCTGAAGCAGTTGTGGACAAGTGCATACACTCAGCTTTAAGTGAGACATAACCTGGTAAGAGCCACTAATGAGAACAGAATGGAAACGCCTTTACAAGGTAAATATTTGTCTACCATATGATCCAGCAGGCCCACTTCTGCGCCTATAACCGAAAAAGACAGAATTGGAAAGACACAGGCAGGCAAATGTGCATTGCAGAAGTAGTACAATAGCCCAGACATGGAAGCAACCAAAAAGTCCAGCAACAGATAAGTGGACAAAGAAGAACTGGTACATGTACAGATGGAATATTAGCCAAGGAAAAAAATGACACAATGCTATTTGCAGCACAGTAGATGAGTCTAGAAGTAATCACGTAACTTATAAGTCAGAAAGCAAAATACACATATCCTATGATATCATTTATAGATATTCCCTAAATATTCATACCAGTGGAGATATTTCCACAGAGAAAGGCAATCACAGATTCATTAAACAAACATGTTTCATCAATGGAAAGGTGTGAGGATTGGATACATTAAGATGTCGGGATTAACAGAGATATACAAACACAGGTGAAGTATATAATCACCAAAGACATACGGAATACCAAGAGAAGACTACTCAACATTGTATCATAACCTACAATGGGAAAAGGATCCAAAGAAGAAGAGATATGTATATGTGGAAAACAACCACATCTTGCACACCTAGAACAAGTAAAAAATTGTAATCACACTTTCTGTGATAAAAAATGAAAATTAAATTTAAAAAACAAACAAGAAGTATTCAGATATAAACTTAAGGGGCTTTTTCCTCGCACATTCCATTCTAATTTACAACCTAGAACACGACTTCCATTGAGGTGCTGTTGCTCTAGTAACCAGATTTAGTAAAGGAGAGCTGCTGCCGTCTTTTGGTCATTTCACACAACAGCAGCTCTAAACGCAGCGCTAATGGTTACTTGATAGTCAAAATAATGGCAGGCCTGTAAATGACACCTGCCCTCAAAACAAATCCTTGGGTCATAAAACGAGCAAAAATCTCAAAGACGTCCATATTTCAAAATGCAATTTCAAGAGGCATATTTTATGCACATTTTGTATTCTCTTTTTATTTATTTATTTTGGTTATACAAAAAAGGGTATGGAGAAATGCTCAACATCAGAAATTAATAAAGCCATGCCAATCCAGTCTACAAAAACGTTCACCTCACAGCCATCAGAAGGATCATCAGCAAAATAAGTCTACAAAATATAAATGCTGAAGGGTTTTCAGAGAACTGTGTACCCTCTAGCAGCTGGTGGGATTTGTGACCTGGTAGGCCCACTGATGGGCCTGTCAGCTGAGTAGACCTGAATCAAAAAGACACAGGCTGGCAATCCTGCACTGCAGCAACATGTACCATAGCCAAGACCTAGAAGAAACTGAAATGTCCGTCAACAGAAATAGGCACCAAGAAGAATTCGTCCATGTACACAATGGAATATTAGCCATGGAAAAGCATGGAACAGTGCCACTGGCAACACCATAGAAGGATCTAGAGATAATCACCCAACATGAAGTAAGAAAGATACCGAAAGACAGATATCCTGTTACATCACTTATAGGTGTTACATAAAAATTGATACCCATGAAATAATTTCCAAGAGAAGGACACTCATAGATTCAGAAAACCAAATTATGTTTAACCAAATGGAAAAGTGTAAGGAATGTATAAACTAGGATATGGTGGTTTACAGACATGTACTAAAAGATATGAAATATATAATCAAAAAACACCTGTGGAGTACCAAGAGAGGTCTACTCAACACTCTGTAATAACCTTCATGGGAAAGGATCCAAAGATGGATAGATCTATACATAGGTATAATGAACGAGATTCTGTACACCTAGAACACACACATTTTTCTCAAATATTCTCTGATAAATAATAAAAATTAACTTTAAAAAACAAACAAGAAGTAAGGAGATATTAGCTCTTGGGGGTTTGCCCTGGCACATTCCGCTCTAATTTGCAGCCT
>NW_020173125.1:0-1551 GCF_003031525.2 Neophocaena asiaeorientalis asiaeorientalis | reverse complement strand
ATGATGTTTGCTGTGGGTTTGTCATATACGGCGTTTATTATGTTGAGGTAGATTCCCTCGGTGTCCACTTTTTGGCGACTTTTTATCATGAATGGGTGTTGAATTTTGTCAAAAGCTTTTCCTGCATCTTTTGGGATGATCATATTTTTATTCTACAATTTGTTAATATGGTGTATCAGATTGATTGATTTGTGTATATTGAAGAATCCTTGCATCCCTGGGATAAACCCCACGTGATCATGGTGTATGATCCTTTTAATGTGTTGTTCAATTCTGTTTCCTAGTATTTTGTTGAGGATTTTTACATCTATATTCATCAGTGATATTGTTCTCTAATTTTCTTTTTCTGCAGTAATTTTGTCTGGTTTCGATATCAGCGTGATATGATGAGGGTGGCCTCATAGAATTGGTTTGGGGGTGTTCCTTTCCCTGAAAATTTCTGAAGAGTTTGAGAAGGTTGGGTGTTAGCTCTTGTCTAAATGTTTGATAGAATTCACCTCTGATGCCATCTGGTTCTGGACTTTTGCTTGTTGGAAGATTTTTAATCACAGTTTCAATTTCATTAGTTGTGCTTGGTCTGTACATATTTTCTATTTCTTCCTGGTTCAGTCTTGGAAGGTTATACCTTTCTAAGAATTTGTCCATTTCTTTTCTTCCAGGTTGTCCATTTGTTTGGCATAGAGTTGCTTGTAGTAGTCTCTTAGGATGCTTTGTATTTCTGTGGTGTCTGTTACAACTTCTCCTTTTTCATTTCTAATTTTATTGATTTGAGTCCTCTCCCTCTTTTACTTGAGTCTGGCTAAAGGTTTATCATTTTTGTTTATCTTCTCAAAGAACCAGCTTTTAGTATTATTGACCTTTGCTATTGCTTTTATTTCATTTATTTCTGCTCTGATCTTTATGATTTCTTTCCTTCTACTAACTTCGGGTTTTGTTCTTCTTTCTGTAGTTCCTTTAGGTGTGAGGTTACATTGTTTATTTGAGATTGTTCTTGTTTCTTGAGGTAGGCTTGTATTGCTGTAAACTTCCCTCTTTGAACTGCTTTTGCTGCATCCCATAGGTTTTGGATCATCGTGTTTTTGTTGTTATTTGTCTCTAGATAGTTTTAGATTTACTCTTTTATTTCTTTAGTGATCTCTGGGTTATTTACTAACGTATTGTTTAGCCTCCATGTGTTTGTGTTTTTTACATTTTTTTCCTTGTAATTGATTTCTAATCTCATAGCATTGTGGTCGGAAAAGCTGCTTGATATGATTTCAGTTTTCTTAAACTTACTGAGGCTTTATTTGTGACCCAAGATGTGATCTATCCCGGAGAATGTTCCGTGTGCCATTGAGAAGAAACGTGTAATCTGCTGTTTTTGGACGGAATATCCTATAAATATCCATTAAATCTATCTGGTCTCTTGTGTCATTTAAAGTTTGTGTTTCCTTATGAATTTTCTGTCTGGATGATCTCCATTGGTGTGAGTGTGGTGTTAAAGTGTCCTCCTATTACTGTGTTACTGTGTATTTCCTCTTCTATAGCTGTTAGCAGTTGCCTTATATATTG
>NW_020173124.1:7430340-7516124 GCF_003031525.2 Neophocaena asiaeorientalis asiaeorientalis | reverse complement strand
GAGTAGCCCCTGCTCACCTCAACTAGAGGAAGCCCACACACGGATAAACAGCTCACATCTTAGAGTTTGGCATAGTCCACTAAAGGTATGCAGTAATTTTATTTGAATAGGGAAGGAAATGCCTGCTCAGCTGACTCCAGAACTAAAATTAGGATTCCTTTATTGCTTTTCCAAATTGCTAAGAACTAAATATTGTATGCTGTGTTTGAAAGAGCAAAGGATTCTAAAACTTTGGTCTCAGCAGTTAAACTGTCAAACATAAACACTAGATAATGTATATCACTGCCATTCCCTAACAATCATTCTTCATAGACTACTCTCTGAGAGTTTATCCTTATTACAAAAGTACAGGATGGACTGCAAATGAAACAAACTTTACAGGCTCAGGGTAACCTGCTTTCCATATGAGCTCCATAAAGCCACTGTAATGAAGGCAAGCAATCACAGCTTATATTTCTACAGTGATTTACAGTTTACAGATTGCATTCTCATAATTTATTTAACCTTTACAAACACACTGGTATGTGAGTATTATTATCTCTGTTTAAGAAATTAAGAAACTGAGGTTCAGAGAGGTGATGTTGTTGGATAAAATCCCACCTCCAGGGACTGGCAGAGTCCAGATGTGTACCCAGATCTTCTGATTCTGAGCTCAAATGATTTTCTATTATCGCACAGTTATATATGATTATCAATGCCTGTCATTAATACACACCTGATTAGTTTAGATATAACTAGTGATAGTTATACCTGATGAGACGATTAAGTCTTAAAGTTGGTCTGTAAGGGAAAAATATCCAGTAGTCAAAATTGCCTCTGAAGATAATTTAAATCACCCATAAGGTATAAACATATTATGGGGGGTTAACAATCTTGGTAATACTTAATTTCAAAGTACAAATCAATATATCACATTTACTAGGGTATATACCTAAATATAATTTTATACATGTGTTATTTACATATATTTCACAAAAGAGAATGGCTCTAGGTGAATTTATACAATTTAATGTGCATATCATGAACTTCACCGTAAAAATAATAGCTAACATTCATTGAGGGCTTACTACAAGTCATATATTATACTAATGTTTTATATATTACCATATTTAATCCTTTACATGTCTATGAGGTAGATACAAACTCATAAATACAGATGAAGAAACAAATGTCTTCGAAAGGTTCAGTCACACAGGGAGCGAATACCAATTGCCATGATTTGAACCTATTCACTTTGAGTCTAGAAATTATGCCCGTAGAATATGAATTGGTGTTCATTTTCTTGTTCTGGTGCACCAAATCTATGGCATTAAATAAGGTGGCAGAATGAATCTTATATATATATCAAAGATGAAGGGTTTGACAAAGATTCATATCCTAACTTCCAAATTCTTACATAAAAACTATATTGATAGGACTTCTTCTGGTCAAGATGGCAGTGGGAGTACACACTTTAGAGACTTCTCTGTTTCAGATACTTAGTAATAACAGATAAGAGAAAATAGTAAAAAATATAATTGTATAAAAATAAAAATTGACATGCAACAGAACACAAAGTAGTAAGCAAGGATGACAGCATAGACTTGTTTGGTTCCAGGTTTGGCAGCAGTCAGAGGCACCAGGGGTTGGATACTGCATGGGGGTGGGGATAAAAATAGCTACCCGGCAAAAGACTTGATCAGTCTCAGTGCATGATACCTATACTGAGGAATGACTCCCCAAACTATGAAAAGAGGCTGAAAAAAGTTCTTAGAACTAAAGGTTATAAAAACGCAGGAGTCCAGAGGACACTAAGTCTACCTCCTAAAACACAGGCCAAGTCACATACTGACTCAGTGATAAAGCAGAAAAAGACAGAGATAGAGAAAAAAGTTTCCCTTCAATATGAACCTGCAAAATAATTTCCAAAGCACATGAGGCAAATTAAAGCCAAGAAAAAAAGTCAACAACCGCAACAATTAGGAGAGTATGTATGTCTTCTTTGGAGAAATGTCTGTTTAGGTCTTCTGCCCATTTTTTGATTGGGTTGCTTGTATTTTTCATATTGAGCTGAATGAGCTGTTTGTAAATTTTGGAGATTAATCCCTTGTCGGTCGCATCGTTTGCAAATATTTTCTCCCATTCTGTGGATTGTCTTTTTGCTTTGTTTATGGTTTCCTTTGCTGTGCAAAAGCTTTTGAGTTTAATTAGGTCCCATTTGTTTATTTTTGTTTTTATTTTCATTACTCTAGGAGGTGGATCAAAAAAGATCTTGCTGTGATTTATGTCAAAGAGTGTTCTGCCTATGTTTTCCTCTAAGAGTTTTATAGTGTCTGGCCTTACATTTAGGTCTTTAACCCATTTTGAGGTTATTTTTGTGTATGGTGTTAGGGCGTGTTCTAATTTCATTCTTTTTTTAAAAAAAATTATTTTATTCCTTTATTTTCCTTATTTTTTTAATTTTTTTTTTTTGGCTACACTGGGTCTTAGTTGCAGCACACAGGATCTTTGTTGAGGCACGTGAGATCTTTTCATTACGGTGTGTGGTCTGCTTGGGTTTCTCTCTAGGTGTAGTGCTTGGGCTTCTCTCAAGTTGTGGTGTGTGTGTTTTCTCTCTCAAGTTGTGGCGCGCAGGGCTCCAGGGTATGTGGGCTCTGTAGTTGTGGCGTGCAGGCTCTAGAGTGCATGGGTTCTATAGCTTGCAGCATGTGAGCTCTCTTGTTGAGGTGCGTGAGCTCAATGGTTGTGGTGCGTGGGCTTAGTTACCCTGCAGCATGTGGGATCTTAGTTCCCCAACCAGGGATTGAACCCGTGTCCCTGGCCTTGGAAGGCAGATTCCTTACCACTGGACCACCTAATTTCATTCTTTTACATGTAGCTGTCCAGTTTTCCCAGCACCACTTACTCAAGAGACCATCTTTTCTCCATTGTATGTCTTGTTTCCTTTGTCATACATTAATTGACCATAGGTGTGTGGGTTTATTTCTGGGCTTTCTATTCTGTTCCATTGTTCTATATTTCTGTTTTTGTGCCAGTATCACACTGTTTTGATTACTGTAGTTTTGTAGTACAGTCTTAAGTCAGGGAGCCCGATTCCTCCAGCTCCATAGATATTTCTCCAAAGAAGACACAGATGGCTGACAGGCACATGAAAAGATGCTCAACACTGTTAATTATTAGAGAAATGCAAATCAAAACTACAATGAGATATCACCTCACACCAGTCAGAATGGCCATCATCAAAAAGTCTACAAACAATAAATGCTGGAGAGGGTGTGTAGAAAAGGGAACCGTCCTACACTGTTGGTGGGAATGTAAATTGGTACAGCCACTATGGAGAACAGTATGGAGATTCCTTAAATAACAAAATAGAGCTACCATATGATCCAGCAATCCCACTCCTGGGCATATATCTGGACAAAACACATGCACCTCAGTGTTCACTGCAGAGCTGTTTACAACAGCCAAGACACAGAAGCAACCAAAATGTCCACTGACAGATGAATGGATAAAGAAGATGTTACATATACACAATGGAATATTACTCACCCATTAAAAAGAATGAAATAATGCCATTTGCAGCAACATGGACGGACCTGGAGATTATCATACTAAGTGAAGTAAGTCAGACAGAGAAAGACAAATATCATATGATATCGTTTATATGTGGAGTCTAAAAAAATGATACAAATGAACTTATTTAGAAAATAGAAACAGACTCAGAGACTTCGAAGACAAACTTATGGTTACAAAAGGGGAAAGGTGGGGTGGGGAGGGATAAATTGGGAGTTTGGGATTGACATATACACACTGCTATATGTAAAATAGATAACCAACAAGGACCTACTGTATAGCACAGGGAACTCTACTTAATATTTTGGAATAACCTAAATGGGAAAAGAATTTGAAAAAGAATAATATATGTATATGTATAACTGAATCACTTTGCTGTACACCTGAAACTAACACAACTATGGTCCAATACAAAATAAAAATTTAAAAAGAGTATGTAAAGTTAAAAAAAGAAAAAAGTATGTAAGAACAAATATATACTTGGAGGAATCAGAAAACATCTTAAAAATAAGAGTTTAAAATTCACAAAGAAATACTGAATAAACAACACCTATAAAAATAAAAAGAAAATACAAAACAAAATCAAAAGAAAAGACAAGAGTAGATGTATACGTAAAAATACAACAAAAATTCTTGGAGATGAAAATATGTTAGTTGAAAAAGAAAATCGTAGCATACAGTAGAAATTCTAGACTGGATATAGTAGAAAAGACAGTAAACTAGAAAACAGGATTAAGGAACTCACAAAGAGTGAGATACAGAGAGGTGAAAATTGTGAAACAGCTACTAACAGTCATGGAGGAAACAGGCTCTAACATCTATCAAAACAGATATTTCAGAAATAGAATATAAAAGGTATGGCAGATAAGCAATGTTTAGACATGTGCCTGAGATATTTCTGGTACTAAAGATCAATGTGATATCTAAGATCGAAAGCATCATCACCATTAAATCTACAGAAAGATACATGAAAATAAATCCACACCTCAACCCCCACATAGAGCAAATGTAAAAATCAAGGTGGGTAAGAAAATCTTAATACTGTTAGAGAGAAAAAAAGATTAGCTGTAAAGAAATAATAATTAAATAGCAGGCTTCTCATTGTATCCAAAGATGTTGGAACATATAGAGGAATATCTTCAAAGTACTGAGGGAAAAACAACTGCAATCTAAACATTTAAAACTACCTACCATTAAGTAGTAAGGCCAAAATAAAGGTAATTTTAGGCCTATAAGATCTAGTTTACCTGCTAGACATGTTTGTTGAAATAGCTACTTCTTAAAGCAAGGAAAAAACTGAACATTGAGGGAAAGCATGGGACATAAGACATAACTCTGAGCACAGAAATCAAATTAATCTTTTTAAAAATAAAACCAACAAAACACAAAGATGTTATTACAATTCTAGAAAAAATTATTAAGAAAGGTGGGAAAAAAAAAAAAGAAAGGTGGGAGATAAACCATGCAAAGATTGCTTAGGTAGAGGATAGAATAAATGATTTTAAAATTTATGAGAAAATATGATAGTACTTATGTATATTAAAATTTATGGCTAATGATTAAAATGATCAGAATATAAAGTTACAGCTTCCAAACCAGCAGAGGAGAAAAAAAAAGCAGAAAAGAATATAAGTTCAACAGATAGTATGAAAGGAGGAAAAAAGGAAAGAAAAATTAAACAAAACCAAAATAAAATGGTAAAAATGAATCAAATGTGTCTATGTCTACAATAAATACAAATGCGTTAAACTAACTTCTTAAAAAATATGAGAATGGAATTAGGGAAATGAATCCAGCTTTATGATGCTCAGATGAGACACACCTAGAACCAAATGATTCAGTGGTATAAAAACAAAGAAAAATGGAAAAGATATTCCAGGCAGTACTAGTACTTCTTTTGGCTAAGAGGTAAGAATGTATAAGATTTGAACAACAGAATTAATAAGTTTTTCTAGCAGCTGTATATAGAACACAGCACCAAAAAATAGAGAATTCCTTTCCAGTACATATGAGACCATTGATGAAAAATGAGGACATAAGAAACTTCAAAATAAGCCTCAATAAGTATAAAAGATTCAGAATAATACAGGCCAGTAGTCTGATCATAATGAACTACTGAGCCATGTAAAAATACAGATAAATTTCAAGTGTATTACATTAAGTGAAAGAAGACAAAATCAAAAGGCTACACATGGTATAATTATATTTATATGACAATCTGGAAGAGACACAACTATAGGGACATAAAACAAACCATTGATTTCCAAGGACTGGAGTTGAGGAGAGGCACAGACTACAAAAGGGCACAAAGAAATTCTTGTGGGTGATGGAGGTTCTATAACCTCACTATGGTGGTGGGTAAATGAATATGTACATTTACCAAAGCTCAGAACTGTACAATAAAAAGGTAATTTTACTTTGTACAACTTATACCCTAATTAACCTGATTTTGAAACCCTGCTTAATTAATTAAAACAGTAATAAAGGTATCACTTCAGATGCATTTATTAAATTAGAAAAGGCTTAAAAATCAATAAAATGTTTCAATCAAAGAAGTGTGAAAAAAAGAGTAAATATAAGTAAGAAGGGGACTTCCCTGGATGTCCAGTGGTTAAGACTCTGCGCTTCCAATGTAGGGGGCACGGGTTTGATCCATGGTCAGGGAACTAAGGTTCTGCATGCCGCATGGTGCGGCCTTAAAAAAAAAAGGAAAGAAGGAGGGAAATGATAAAGATAACAATGTAAACCAATCTCTAGCCAGACTGATGAATAGAGCAAACAAAAGACATTATGAATGAGAACGGGACACTATCACAGATAAGGTATGAAAAATAACAAAATATTAAAAACTTCAGGACATATTTGCTAGTGTGGAGGAATTGAACAATTTATGCCTGTTTGCCTGTTTTTGTAATCTGATAGAATTCAAGTAAAGGGGTAGGTTTTACAAAACGCTTCATAGTGGCATACTAAAATCAAACTTTAACGATCTATTCCTCCTGAGGTCTCACTAGGAATCTTTACCCTATAACGCAAATCTTATGCATCTTTTCAGTCCCAAAGCTCTGAACTTTCCATAAGTTCTTCCCATTTCTCATAGCTGCTCTCTAATTGCCTTCTCTACATGATTACTGCCCATTCAACCAGACTTTACACTTACTTTGTATTCTCAGATGGGCTTAACAAAATGTTCTCTAAATACTGTGAATAACAACTGAAAATTGTTCCTGAAGAATGATGTTGAAGAAAGGAAGACACAATTGTTTTCTGAAGTTATAGAGTCAAGAGTAAATCAACTGAGTATATTAAAACTAGAAAAAGACAAACTTTCCCTTTCCTCTTCCCTGGGTTTGAAGTTTTTGAAAGGACTAATACAAGCTTATCAAATTCTGAACTCCTGATACTGGATACATATACAACTGCTCTTTATGATAAGAAAACAAACAAAAAACATCAAATATATGAAAAGAAGGTGTTTGTTCTGAAGAGGCACACTAAATATTTCCCTATAAAACAGATTTATGTCAAGAAAGAGCATATCATTTCAAAAAAAATCTCCTAGATGGTAACTAAAGTCAATGCATAATTCTCGACTGGAAACTGGACTGGAGAAAAAAATTACTATAATAAGACAGTATTGAAATAACTGGCAAAATTTGAATATAGACTGTATATTTAGATAACAGTACTGCATCAATGTTAAATTTAAATTTTCTGATTTCAATAACTATTTTAAGTCACGTAAAAGAATGTCCCTACTTCAGGAGATATTACTGAATTAACTATTTAGACAGAAGTCAAGGTCTGTAATTTAATCTCAAATGGTTTAGCCAAATATTGATAAGTGATTCATGGATATGACAAGACATAAACCAAATATGGCAAATGTGAAAAACATTGATCTAGGTGAAGAGTATAATGACATTAATTAAACTATTCTTCCAAATTTTCCGTAGCTTTGAGATTTTTCAAAATAAAATTAAAAAAATACTCAAATAATAGTTAAAAAATAACAATTTTTTAAAAATTAAAAAAAATTAAATTTGTTTAAAAACAAATATATAATTATCCAAAAAATATTTCAAATTAAAATAGAAAGTTTATAACTATGAAAAATATGAAATCAGTAAATATTGCTTTTAAATAAAAACATGATCACCAAATTTATAAAAAGCAATAAATGCTGCAAGCAGCAAATGGGTGAATTTAGAAGACTGTTTTAGAAGACTATTCTCCTAGAATTCAAACTAAAAGGCAAAAGAAATAAAAAGCAAAGAGAAAGTGATTCCGAGGATATGATGGTTAATTTTATGTCAACTTGGTTGCACTCTAGTGCACAGTGGTCTGATCAAACACCAGTCTAGATATTCCTGTGAAGGTAATTTTTGGATGTAATCAACATGTAAAATCAATAGATGCTGGACTTCCCTGGTGGTCCAGTGGTTAAGAATCCGCCTTCTAATGCTGGGGACGTGCGTTTGGCCTCTGGTGGGGGAACTAAGATCCCACATGCCATGGGGCAACTAACCCGTGCATCACAACTACAGGGCTCACGCACTCTAGAGCCTGCATGCCACAACTAGAGAGCCCCTGTGCTGCAACTACTGAGCCTGCACACTCTGGACCCCATGCGCCACAACTAAAGAGAAGCCCATGTGCCGCAATGAAGGATCCCATGTGCCACAACTAAGACCCGACATAGCCAAATTAATTAACTAATTAATGAAAAAAATCAATAGATGTTGAGTAAAGCAGTTAACTGGTAATGTGGGTGGGTCTCATCGAATCACTTGAAGGCATTTAGAGGAAAGACTGAGGTCCTCCAAGTAGAAATGAATTCTGTCTACAGACTGCCTTGGGATGCAAAACTGCAACATCAACTCCTGCTGGAATTTTCAGACTGAAATCTGCCTACAGATTTCAGACTTCCCTGCCAGCTGCCACAACTGCACAAACCAATTCCTTAAAATAAATCTCTTTATATACATAAAATAATCTCTTTATATATACAAATATGTATACATTCATACATATGGTATGTATACACATACATATATGCCATTGGTTCTCTGGAGAACCCACATACAGAGGACAAATCCAGGAGGTCCAATATAATAAGAATTTGAGTGGGAGAAAAGATAGTAGATGGGAGGGGAGCAATCAAATAAATAATACTAGAAATTTTCCTGAGATAAAGGAAATATGAATTTTCACAATAAAAGGGCTTACTCAAACTTACACAAAGAAGTCTTACTCATAAAAAACCCTGGTGATACATTTAAATCTAAAGAATTTAAATAGTAAAGGAAAGACAAAACCCTATATGGGTTTCAAGCAGAAAAAACATGTCATCTAAAATGAAATACATCAGATTGACACTAGACTTCTCTCATACCATATGTATGAAGGCAGTGGACCATAATAAATTAATTTTTAAAAGTAAAAGATTTCTGCCCAAGAATCTAAAACTAGCCTAGCTCTATTGTTCACTTTCAAAGACACAAAAGTATTTCACAGTCATGCAAGGACTCAGAAACTTACCATCCATCATAAAACAAATGAATTTGGGGCTTCCCTGGTGGCGCAGTGGTTGAGAGTCTGCCTGCTGACGCAGGGGACATGGGCTCGTGCCCTGGTCCAGGAGGATCTCACACGCCACAGAGCGGCTGGGCCCGTGGGCCATGGCCGCTGAGCCTGTGTGTCTGGAGCCTGTGCTCCACAGCAGGAGAGGCCACAACAGTGAGAGGCCCGCGTATCGCAAAAAAACAAAAACAAACAAATAAACAAAAACAAAAAACAAATGAATTTAAGAAATGCAAAATACTTAATAATGAAGAAGTATCACCAAAAAACTATTAAAGCTTTGGATTATATGCCCAAGTTAACATGGGTCTAAGCCAAAGAACATGTTAAAATAATCATTTAACAAAATTTAAGTAATGTAAAAAAGATAACGTTGATCTAAAGCTAAAAGTCAAGATTATCATGACAAAAAAGTGGTATGCGTGCATGCGCACACGCACTTGTGTGTGTGTTTGTGGCAAGGATAAGAATGGGAGGAAGTAAAATGTTAAATCTCTCATTGTACATGAGGGGAACTATTACATAATTTTATTCATGACCTTGAAAGAAGAATAAAGCACTAGTAGAGTAAAAATATAATGTAAAACTTCCAAGTGGGAACTAGAATAAAGAAAGATCAAGAAAAACTCAGCAGATATAGCAAAATATAGGAAGAGAAAAAGAAAAGAGCAAACTAAAAAAAAAAAAATCCAAAAAGAGATGCAAAAATCCTCAACAAAATATCAGCAAACCAAATTCAACAATACATTAAAAGGATAATATACCATGATCAAGTGGAATTTATCCTAGGAATGCAAGGATGGTTCAATATCCCCAAGTCAATCAATGTGATACACCACAATAACAAGCTGAAGAATAAAAATCATATGATCATCTCAATAGATGTAGAAAAAACTTCTGACAAAATTCAATATCCGTTTATGATAAAAACTCTCAACTAAGTGGGTGTTGAGGGAAATCTACCTCAACATAGTAAAGGTCATATATGACAGCCCACAGCTAACTCCATACTCAATGGTCAAAAGCTGAAAGTATTTCCTCCAAGAGCAGGAACAAGACAAGGATACTCACCCTAGACACGTTATTCAACATCCTAATAGTATTGGAAGTCCTAGTCACAGCAATCAGATAAGAAATAGAAATAATCCAAAATGGAAAGGAAGAAGTAAAACTGTCACTGTTTGCAGATGACATGATACTATACATAGAAAATCCTAAAGATACTACCAAAAATCTACTAGAGCTAATCAATGGATTTGGTAAAGTTGCAGAATACAAAATTAATACGCAGAAACCTGTTGCATCTCTATACACTAACGATGAACTATTGGAAAGAGAAATTAAGGAAAAAATTCCATTTACAATTGCATCAAAAAGAATAAAATACCTAGGAATAAATCTGACTAAAGAGGTAGAAGACCTGTACTTGGAAAACTGTAAGACACTGATGAAAGAAATTGAAGATGACAAAAACAGATGGGAAGATATACTGTGTTCATAGATTGGAAGAATTAATATTGTTAAAGTGTCCATAACTACCCAAGGCAATCTACAGACTCAATGCAATTTCTTTAAAAATACCAATGGCATTTTTCACAGAAGAAATAATTTTAAACTTTGTATGAAAACACAAAAGACCCCGAATAGCCAAAAGAATCTTGAGAAAGAAGAACAAAGCTGGATGTATCATGTTCCCTGATTTCAACTACACTACAAAGCTACAGACATCAAAACAGTATGGTACTGTCACAAAAACAGACACAGAGATAAATGGAACAGAATAGAGAGCCCAGAAATAAACACACACACTTAGGGTCAATGAATCTATGCCAGAGGGAGCAAGAATATACATTAGGGAAAAGACAGCTTCTCTAAAAAATTATAGGCAGTGAGCTCTTTGACATCAGTCTTACTAATATTTTTTGGATATGTCTTCTCAGGCAAGGGAAATAAAAGCAAAAAATAAACAAGCAGGAATACATCAAACTAAAAAGCTTTTGCACAGTGAAGGAAACTATCTACAAAATGAAAAGGCCACCTAGTAAATAGAAGAATATATTTGCAAACAATGTATCTGATGAAGAGTTACTATCCAAAATATACAAAAAACTCATACCAGTCAACATCAGAAAAACAAACCACCCAATTATAAAATGGGCAGAGGACCTGAATAGACATCTTTCCAAAGAAGACATACAGATGGCCAACAGACACAGGAAAAGATGCTCACCATCACTAATCATTAGGGAAATGAAAATCAAAAGCACAATGAGACATCATCTCACACTTGTTAGAATGGCTATTTTCAAAAAGACAGCAAATAAGAATCGTCGAGAATGTGGAGACAAGGGAACTCTCATGTTCTGTTGGTGGGAATGTAAATTGGTGTAGCCACTATGAAAAACAGTATGGAGGTTCCTCAAAAAAAACTAAAAATGGAACTACCATATTGATCCAGCAATTCCACTTTTGGTTATATATGCAAAGAAAACAAAAACACTAATCCAAAAAGTACATGCATCCCAATGTTCCCTGCAGCATTATTTACAAAAGCCAAGATATGGGAACAACCTAAGTGTCCACTGACAGATGAATGGATAAAGAATATATAATAGACTACTATTTAGCCATAAAAGGAATGAAATCTTGCCATTTGCAACGACATGGATGGGCACAGTTATATGTGAAATCTGAAAAACAAATGAGCAAACATAACAAAAGAGAAACAGTTATAGATACAGAGAACAATCAGGTGGTTGCCAGAGGGGAGGTGGGGGTGGTGCAGAAGAAATAGTTGAGGGAGATTAAGCAAACGTCCAGTTGCAAAATAAATCAGTCATGGATATGAAGTGTACAGTGTGGGAAATATAATCAACAACTATGAAATATCTTTGTATGGTGACATATGGTAACTTACACTTATTGTGATCATTTTGTAATGTATAGAGTATCAAATCACTATGTTGCATAACTGGAACTAACAGTGTTGTAGGTCAATGACACTTCAAAAAAAAAAAAAAAACTCATAGAAAAAGAAATCAGATTTGTGTTTACTAGAGGCGGGGGTAGGGGTAGGGTGAATTGGATGAAGGCAGCCAAAAGGTACAACCTCCCTGTTAAGTACCAGGGCTGTAATGTACAACATGATAAACATATAATTAACACTGCTATACGTTATATATGAAAGTTGTTAAGAGAGTAAATCCTAAGAGTTCTCATCACAAAGAAAAATATTTTTTTCTTCTATTTCTTTAATTTTGTATCTATATGAGATGACAGATGTTCACTTAACTTAGTGTGATAATCATTTCATGATGTATGTAAGTCAAACCATTATGCTATACAGCTTAAACTTATTCAGGGTTGTATGTCAATTATATCTAAATAAAACTGGAAGAAAAAAACAGTCCAACACTGATAAGTATATGTGATGACAGTGAACTGCTTATATTTGTAAGGGACACAGGCGAATTCAAGCACTGTCACTTCCCAGAGTGTTACATATGAGACATAACAAAAGAAAAAAAGAGAGATGTTTTCTAAAAATAAGTGTAAAAAATAGAGAACATGGAAACAAACATATTTCTTCTCATAGTAACAGTGAGATCATTCAGTTCTTTGTCTAGAAAAATAAGACTCTTAGGCTAGTCTAAACAACAAAATTGATTTCTATGCTCCTTTCTATGCTATAAGAAAGCAATTCTATGCTATATAAGAAATTATATGCTGTAAGATTCACATGTTAAAAATTTCTAAGCAAAGGTTAAAATTAATGGAAAAGATAAAGATATATCAAGCAAATACAAACAAAAAAAGAGTGGCAACGTTAACAGCACATTTGGGGAAATCAAAGCAAATGCACATTCACCGACAAAGTGAATTTAAAAAAACTGATCAGAAGTGTTGAAGTTTTATACTACAAATAACATAGCACTTAAAAAGGAAACAAAAGAAAGCTATTTGAAATTCAAGGAAAACATGAAAAGATGGAAATAATTGTTTTGGGATAACAGCTTCTCTAACACAGTCATTTACAAATCAAGCATTTAGAAGTAAATTAAAGGATTAACCAACAGAATGGATGCACATAACTTTGTATATAACAGAAACACATTTTCTTCAAACGTCCATGTAATGTTTATCAAAACTGATTATATTCTGTACTACATAGAAAACTTCACTGAACTCCAAAAATAGGGATAAAAAAAAAAAATAGAAAAAAAATCTATAGGGCAGCCACTAATCATAGGGCAATAAAACTGGAAACTATCACAGGGCAATAAAACTGGAAACTACTGACTAAAGATAAAGAGTATAAATAATACTATCTATAGACTAAAAATCATTCTCCAAAGAGGAAATAAAAACATAAATTGCATATTCTATGCTTTAAAAAGAACAGTAAAGGCAGTTAAAAGCTCTTAAGATGTGTTTCTGCTGTGAGATTATATGTTGAACACATATTTCAATTTCCTCTCTCTTGAGATCTCATTAATATACTAGTAATGAAATACTTTTTTAAAGGGAAAAGCATACAATAAGGAAAAAAAAATGAAGGGCCATCTACCTGTAGAAAAGAGAGTTTAATAACTTTGGGAAGAATGAAAGTAGAAGGAGTGGTAAGTGATAAAGCAGAGCTTAGAAAGTAAAGTTGAGAAAAATCTTTAAAAAGTAGAATTACAAGCACAAGGAAGGATATAGTAAGTTAAGAGTTATAGAGGACTGATTCTAAAGGGTTAACATTCAACTAAGTCCCAGAATGAGAAAAAATAAAGACATAGAAATGAAAAAAATAATCATAGAAATAACAAGGTAGAATGCCACAGACAAAAAGGATATAAGACCTCAGATTTAAGGAGACCTGTATGCCAAGTTCAATAGATTTAAAAAGTACCTATAATTAGACATATCTTTATGAAAATTTGGACCACCAGATAAAGAGCTCTTACAGGCTTCCAGAAGGAAGAAACAAGTCACGGATCAATCATCTGATCAGCAACACTGAAAGAAATGGAGCAATATCTTAAATTTGTGAGAAGATGATTTTGAAATCAGATATCTAACAAACGCAGTTTTCGATCTTTTCTTTTTTTCTTTTTGGCTGTGCCACATAGCTTATAGGATATTAGTTCTCCGACTGGGGACTGAACCCAGGCTCCCAGCATTGGAAGTGAGATTCCCAACCACTGGACCACAAACTCAGTTTTCAAATATGAAAAGTCGAATAAAAAGACTTTCAGGCATAGAAGAATTTCCTATTATCCTTTCTTGGATGATTATTTGAGCTTGAGCACCTAGCAATAGGGAGGGAATCAAGAAAGAGGAAAACTAGGGAGTGTAAGAAATGGCAGATCCCACTCAGGAGAGTTGATTAGACACTCAGATGTTTAAGTGTCAGACTAAAATATACTCTAGCAAATGGAAAAAAATGGAGAGACTGAAGGAAAGATGAGTATCAAGGAAGAATACAATAGAAACAAAAAAGCATACACACTTGGTAATAAACCTCATAGAAACTATACTATTAAAATCAGTAGGAATAGGATGGGCTCTTCTGGACAATAGGTTATTTATATTGAAAAATTAGATCCCGGGCTTCCCCGGTGGCACAGTGGTTGAGAGCCCGCCTGCCGATGCAAGGGACATGGGTTCGTGCCCCAGTCCGAGAAGATCCCACATACCGCGGAGTGGCTGGGCCCGTGAGCCATGGCCGCTGAGCCCACGTGTCCGGAGCCTGTGCTCCGCAATGGGAGAGGCCACAACAGTGAGAGGCTCGTGTACCACACACAAACACACACACAAAAAATTAGATCCCTACCTTAAATCATATGTAAGGCAAATTCCAGGTGGATTTAAGCCCTACACATGAACTGCAGACTTAAACATAAGATTTAAAAAAATTAATGAATACTATTGTTTATCAACATATATTTTAAAAGTACATAAAAACATCCATGCATTTGAATATATTAATTTCAGAATAGTGGTTACCTCTGTAAAGGGAGGACTGGAGAAGGGATGGAAAGTGGGCTTTAGCTTTGTCAGTAACATACTATTATTTTTTTTTTAAGTGAGAGAGAAATCAGAATTAAATGTAATTTGATTTGAGTTACTTAATTATCCTGTAGTTTTCAGTATATTTGAAATATTTCATAGCAAAAAATAAGGTGAGAAAAATTGCAACATTTTTAACCCATCTGATCTTTATTTTGGTGTAAGTTATGAGGCTAGTGTATTAATTTCATTCCAAATTGCCACAACACTATTTATTGAATAATCCATAATTTTCCCATTTTAATTTGAAATGCCACCTGTATCATGTTGTAAATTTTTTACACTTGGGCCTATTTCTGTCTTTCTTTTTTATTTGTCTATTCTGCTATTCAGTAGAATTGCATTTTAGTTATTAAAACCTTTATGTTCATTTCAGCATTATTTTAAAAAGCCAAGATATTGAAACAACCTAAGTGTCCACTGACAAATGAATGGATAAAGAATATATAATGGACTATTATCCAGCCATAAAAAAGAATGAGATCTTGCCATTTGTGACAACATGATGGACCTCAAGGGCATAATGCTAAGTGAAATAAGTTAGACAAAGACAAATACCATACGGTCTCACTTATATATGGAATCTAAAAAACAAAAGAAAACACAAAAAACAAAAAACCCCCAAGCTTATAGATACAGAGAATGGATAGGTGTTTGCCAGAGGCAGGGGGTGTGGAGATGGGCAAAAATGGTAAAGGAGTCAAAAGGTACAAACTTCCAGTTATAAAATAAATGTCATGGGGATGTAATGTAAAGCATGGTGACTAAAGTTAATACTGTATTGCATATTTCAAAGTTGTTAAGAGAGTAAATCTTAAAAGTTCTCATCACAAGAAGAAAAAAATTCTGTAACTGTGTATGGTGACAGATGTTAACTAGACTTCTGTGGTGATCATTCTGTAATACACACAAATATCAAATCATTATGTTGTATACCTGAAACTAACATAATGTGTTATATCAATTACACCTCAATTAAAAAAGAATTTTATAATCAAGTTGAAAATATACAGACAGCCTAGCCTGCATTACTCCTCCCTCTCTTCACAACCCTTCCTCCTCTCTCAAATCAGCATTAGCCTTGTACTTCCTTTACTGTTCCTCACAGCATTCAAAGTAAATGTTAGAAGAGCTGTGAAGCTTGGAACTATTTATGTCAGCTCCACGAATACAGGGATTTCCCTGTTTTGTTTTTTCCTGTATCCCAATAGCGTCCACAGATTTTGATACAGGGTAGTCCCTGAATAATCATCTGTTCAGTAAATTCATTCATTTTCCCTAAAAAAAAAAACAAAAAACCCACCCTGACAAACTAGATTCACATTATATTTACAGACTAATGTGGAGGAAAATTGTACCTTTTTTGTATTTAGTCAAACCAACATATATCTATTTGTTAATATGTTTTTAAATGTCTCAACAAAGCTTTATAATTTTATAAGTTTCTTCAGATAAACTGTTCAGGACATTCCTTTTATGTTTATTCTTGGTATAATTTTTGTTATTACTGATACCCTTTTAATCTTTTTTTTTGTTTCAATATTAAGGTTATTTATTCATCACACATAATATATAACAAGCTCCAAAGACAGCTAAGTGACATCAGGATTCTTTTAAAAGACTGATTATTAGTAGATAAGAGAGTTACTGATTTTTGTGAGTTTATTTTTTATCCAGCAAACTTGCTGCTATGTTCTTTTAATTCAACATAGATAACAGTACCATCTGCAAATAATGACATTGTGTTTTGCTAGCTGATCCGTATATCTCTCTTTCCTTTTTTTATTGGGTAGAACTTCTAATATGTTGAGAAGTTGGAATAATAGGCAACATTTTCTTTTATTCAGACTTTCAAATGGCATGCTTGCTGTTTTTGGTTTTACTTATTTAATTTCTGTAGATAACATTTATCAGGTTAAGGAATTTTCCTTCTATTCCAAATTTGCTAAGTTTTTCTTACAATTATTGTTGAATTTTATTGAATGCTTTTTACACATCTGTTGCGATGATCATATAATTTTCTGCTTTAATTTGTTCGATGTAATAGATTACACTGATAGATTTTTTTAAAAAAACTGAGCCATTCTTGAATTTCTCCCATAAAGCCTAATGGTCCAGAGATACTAACGCTCACATAAAACATTACTCACCTCAGTTTACCAATATTTTATTTAGGATTTTTGCATCATAGTATTCATGTGAGACTGGTTTATAACTTTTCCGATTTGTCTTTGCCTGATTCTGATATTAAAATCAAAGAGAAAAGCTTTCTCGCTTTTCTTGAAACCCTTCTTTCCTCCTCCACCCTAGTCCAAGCCACCAACTGGATTATCCTCTAATCCTCCCTTTTTGTCAAATATATTTAAGTATTTATTTTTTCTCTTTCCCAAACCATTTTTCTTACCCTCAGCCTACCACCTCACACACGCTCTAAAATGTAACCTCCACAAGAATAAGGAACTTGTTTCTTCCCAGAAATTAGGCCTGTGTCAAATCTATACAGCAGGGGCTCAAAAATATGTTAAACTGAAAAAAAAAATCCTACTTTTCATCAATCAGATTAGCAAAGACAAAAAGCTTGAAATATCCATATTGGGACTTTGGGGAAAAATGAACACACATTTATATGCGTACATTGAGATAATTTTTCTGAAAAGTAATTTGAAGATAACAACCGGAAGTCTTTAAAATGTGATACCTTTTGACCAAGTAAGTGTATTTCTAGCATTTTTCCTAAAGTAATCGAATCTAATGAAAAACATTTATTAAAGCGTTGTTTATGATTAAAAAACTGTAAACAACCTAAGTGTTCAAAGGTATGTGATTTTTGAATAAATTATGATACATCTATACAATGGAAAAGTATGTACTTCTAAAACTGTCATGTAAGATGTTCAGTAGAAATTGTGAAGCTGCTGGAGTTCTGGGAGAGAAATTAGAAGTAACCTATATAAAGCCAACCTACCTTTTGGCCAGACTCATAATGCCATGTTCAGATAAAAACAAACAAAACAGCAGCCTATATCCAAAAAGCACTGAAAAGCGGAAAGAGATTTTAAATCTTTACTGAACTCTCATGAACAACCACTAATGTAGGATTTCATTGCTAATGCATAGTAAAAGATCTTAAAATTCTCTTTTGTCCAGAGCAGCGCGGCTGCCCCAGAATCTCATCTCATACCCGCAGATATTCCTCAAACTATCTCTCCAAGCTCCACCCAATATGACATTTTCCTCCAATATATACCCTCCTCCAGTCTTCTGGATTGATTATTTTCTCCTTCTAACTTCCTAGTGTAAATCAATCAAGCTTTCTCAGCTTCTTTCAATTCTCCTCCCTTCCAACATTATAAAACAGCCCAAGAATTGACCCCGAAGCTGAGCAGGCAAACAGGAAAAGATTTATTAACTTTTAAGTATTTACAATCTTTTATCCTCCCCAATGCCTTCCAAGATTTCTCCTTTTTCTTCTCCTCTCCATCTTCCCCCGCCACCATTTCTCTCTCTCTCTCTCCCTCCCCATTCTCCCCTCTCTCTCTCTCACATACACACCCACCACAGTTTTATAGATTTGGGCCATGATATATTTCGACCTAAAAACCTCAACTGTGTCTTTAAAAATGCTTGGCACTCCTACATTTCCCTGCTTGGTCCTTTTCTCTATTTACAGCCCAGGCCTTTCTCCTGAATTTCAGATTCAAAAATGCCTCTGCTTTTTGGATATCTTCATTTGGGTGTCTTAGAGCATTCCAAACATAAAATTTAAAGAGAATGGAAAAACTTAACAACTTTCTCTCCAAGTCTTCTTCTTCCTCCTGTATTCTCCATCCCAACTATCAACTTCTCACTCAGTCAAACAAAAAGCCTTCGTGTGATCCCTGACTTTCCTATTTCCTTCATATTCCATGTTAATCAATCACCAAGTCCTGATCTTTCCAATTGTTAAAATCTCTTGAATCTGTACACTACTGTACACATTAGCTGCCACTACCCAAGATCAGACCAGCAGCCATTCTTTCTTCTATTTCGCCTTCCTGTCTCCAAATCTGTCTAATTTCAGTTCACTGTTTATACTATTGTCAAAACAACCTTTCTAAAATGCCAATCTCATTCTGTCACTTAACAGCCTGGGTTCCGGAGTCTGACTGCTGAGTTCTGAACCCTGGTTTAATGATCAAGTAGGAGAGAGAGTGTATGCTACAGTGGTTAAGCACACAGACGCTACGGTTTGTCTGCTTTGGTTCAAATCCCAACATTTATGAATACGTGATCTTGGAACAATTACTTAGCCTTGTTGGGCTTAGTTTTCTTAATTGTAAAATTGAAATAACAAAAGCATCTAAGTTATAGAGTGGTTGTGAGGATTACAATAATATGACACTCTTGCAGATTAAGAGCCATATGAAGAATTGCTATTATTATTATATGGCCTTATATAGATTAGATCGCCTTTTTGTAACTTCAGTCTCATCTATAAATAGAAATAATATGTACAACATAGTTTTTTTGATATTAGATGATATAAAGAGACTCATACTAGATGTCACATCCTCTGTTAAAGCATTTTAAGACCTCCCAATTCTCCAAGTCAGGAATAAATGTATATGCCCCCACTGTACCAGTAGGTACTCCATATCATAGCACTTATCATATGTAGTTACAGTTGACTGCTTGTGTCTCCCTCATCATACTGTATGTTCTTGAATTGTAGGAGCTATATATCCCCCAGCAGTTTTCCTACTGTATATCATAGCAAAATTTTATTGTACAAATGAATGAATATATACATAGCGCCTTTCCCAATGTCTAGCAAATAGTAGGTGGTCAATATATGTTAATTCCCTTTATCAATTTTCTCAGTCTATGGTGGGGATGGTAGTATGACAGTCTCCTACTAGAGTTCTCTCTGCTTTGAATCTTGACCTTTACCAGATAAAGTACCAGGCCATTTAGTGAGCCCTTTTACCTGAATCTAAACCAATTGTCATTGCTGAATTTCAGTATCCCAACCTTAATAATCTCCTCATAATGAGAGATTAAGTCTCTATTTTCATTTCTGGGCCTTTTTCTGAAGGGCTAACACTGGAGAAAAATGCTTCTAAGAACAGTTCAGGATACATTCTTCAAACACCTAATGCCATGTGACATGGATAAACTTTATTTTTACAACAAACATCTTCATGAGTGGAAGAGGTTTGTTCAGTTTAAAGATTTTGCCTTGGAGATGCCTTAACTCTCAGAGATTTCTCATAAAGGTACCTAGTGTCTTATACTTGGTGATAAAAGTAGAATATGAATCAATATCTTTCAGTGTTTCTTAATGCAGACATCTGATATGTTGGATAAGAAAAATCTTTGTTAGCGGGGACTGTTCCACGCTCTGCAAGTAATTTAACACTATTGGACCCTTCCAGTAGTGCTCAGCTCCCTCCAACCACTGTGAGAGTCAACAGTGCCTCCATCCAGACCTATCCAAACTCTTTCTGGCATGGGTGAGGGGGAATGAAAATGATCACACGTAGTCGAGAATCATTTTCAGTAAGATCATTCACATAACCTCTAAAATATATTCATTTCTCTAATATACTTAATACATACTTTGTCCCTGATTTCCTATTGATGAAAGGCAGGAGTTGTGAAGGTTATGATTACGTATTTCCCCTCTCAAAATGACCTGTACTCTTGACATATACAAGTAAAACGTTAAGAAAAATCAACATTTGTATTAATTGTTGAATATGTATACATTTAAAAAATATTACCTTTGAAATGTTTTTACATTTACTCAGTTTTAAGTTAAACATACAGAACGTGGCACTCCCTATTAAAATTAGGAAATAATTCTTCTGAAAAATGACCACAACTCTTAAAAAACCATGACTAACAGGTATTTAAATTGAATAGAAATTATGTAAAATGTATGCTTTAAATCAATTAATATAGACAATTACACCTCTATCTTATTAGCTATAGTAAACTACTGAAAACTTTTAAAAATATTATGCATAGGTATTGAATATTTTCAAATGACTGTTGTCATTTTCATCAAAATGGTCATACAAACAAAAACTGGTATGAAAGTGAAACCCAATCATTTTTTATTTTGATGATAACAAGAATGCTGAGTCATAAGGAAGTCCATAATGCATGGGAGGTCTCGCCTTTCTTTAATCATGACACTTAACCTCGCTGCAACAAGAAAATACAAATCAGTAAGATAAATGATTCAAATATATCAAGCAATAAGGGCTTCTGAAGTACAGTATTTCTTGAGTCAAAAGGAAAGATAAACAAAGTCCTAATTTATAATGCAAACCTAGCCTTTTCTGTTTTGAAATAACTGCTCTGGCAGGTTTCTTACATTGTTTTGAAGAAGTCAGGCATTCCTACCTTTCTTCTTTACACCCATCTGCCCCCCACCTGTATCTTTTTTCTTTTTAAAGAATATTTATTGAGCATTTTTGTACCCATAGCACTATACAAGGCACTCTGAATTATGGCAGGGTGAAAAATGAAGAAAAGGGGAAATGCAAATTAAAACAACAACGAGATACCACTACACTATCAGAATGCCCAAAATCTGAACACTGACATCAAATGTTGGGGAGGATGTAGAGCAAAGGGCACTGAAAATGCTGCTGGGCACTGAAAATGGTACAGCCACTTTGGAAGACAGTCTGGTGGTTTCTTACAAAACTAAACATACTCATCACATGACCCAGCAAATCCTTGGTATTTACCCAAGGAATTGAAAACTTACATTCACAGAAAAATCTGGACATGAATGTTTATAGCACCTTTATTTGTAATTGTCAAAATTTGGGGGCAACCAAGATGTCCCTTAGTAGATGAACAGATAAAGTATGGTATATCCGGACAACAGAATATTAACCAGTGCTAAAAAAAAATTGAGCTATTAAGTCATGAAATGACATAGAGGAATCTTAGATGCGTATTAAGTAAAAGTAGCCAATCAGAAAGGCTACATACTGTATGACTCTAACTACATGATATCTGGAAAAGGCAAAATTATGGAGACAGTAAAAAGATCAGTGGTTGCCAGGGGGGAGGTGGTGTAGGGTTGAATAAACAGAGAACACAGAATTTTTAGGGCAGTGAAAACAGTATGATATTCTAATGATGGATATATGTCATTATATTTTTGTCAAACCTATAGAATGTACAGCACCAAGAGTAAAGCCTAAGGACTCTTGAGTGATTATGCTGTGTCATTGTAGGTTCAGCCTTGGTAAAAAACGTACCATTCAGATTAGTGATATTGATCATCGAGGAGGTTACACATGTGCGGGGTGTCAAGGAGTATATGAGAAATCTCTATACCTTCCTCTTAATTTTGTTGTGAATGTAAACCTGCTCTAAAAAATAGTCTTTTAAAAACATGAAGGAAAAAAAAAGAGGACCTATTTTTTTAAAAGTCACAGTATTTTTCAAATAGTATTCGGTTATCCAGTACTTTTCTGGATAACAGAATAAAAGTCTTAAAAAAGGACTAGATAAAACAGGCACGCTGCAAGTAATAAAGTCTAAAGTGGTTGAGTGGGATAGTAGAAAGAACACTAACCCTGGATTAGAAAACTTGGGATCAAATCCCAATTTCTGTGTGAAACTGGGAAAGGCATTTATGTTTACTTTTTCGAAGTCCCAGTTTTCTCTTCTGTAAATTAAGAATAATAAGATTTCTCTTAGAGTTGTTTCGAGAATCACTGAGCTAAATCTCTGAAAGCACTGGCTTAGTATAATGATTGGCACACATAACTAGCCACCCAGTAAACGCTTCTTTTCCATATAGTCTGGGAATGAAAACCAAGGCAGGATCACTATCTGTGTTTTATTAATTTGCCTAAAGTTCATAATCTATAGGGAGAAAAACACTGATACAGGAGAGCAGGGAAAACACTGATATAGGAGAGCAGGAAAGCCCTAGCTCTCTTGATTCAAACCTATTTCTGCCAATCCATTCTCCACTTTGTGTACTATTTTGTGGGACCCACTGAAGAAAAAGGCTATCTTATGGCTAGATATTAGTTGCAGTAACAGAATTCAGAACATAGTGTTTTCTTACATTAGGAAGGTGGCCTAGGCGAGCAGGTACATCCAGAAGAGTCAAAATTAGAAAGAAGCATGATAAGAAATTAGCTCAAAAGGCAGTTATATGGGGCAGGGCTTCTCAAATTGGCACTATGTACATTTTGGGTGAGGTGATTCTTTGCTATGGGAGGCTGTCATAGCATCACCCCGGCCTCATATTACACCGCACCCATAACAACCCAAAACGTCACCAGACATTGCCAAATGTTTCTTCAGGGGGAAAAACTACCCTTGGTTGAGAACCACTGATTTATGCTGTATCAATTTACACCAAACTCTTAGAAGAAAACATAGGCAGAACACTCTATGACATAAATCACAGCAAGATCCTTTTTGACCCACCTCCTAGAGAAATGGAAATAAAAATAAACAAATGGGACCTAATGAAACTTAAAAGCTTTTGCACAGCTAAGGAAACCATAAACAAGATGAAAAGACAACCCTCAGAATGGGAGAAAATATTTGCAAATGAAGCAGCTGACAAAGGATTAATCTCCAATTTACATGCAGCTCATGCAGCTCAATATCAAAAAAACAAATACAGATTGCCAACAAACACATGAAAAAATGCTCAACGTCATTAATCATTAGAGAAATGCAAATCAAAACTACAATGAGATATCACCTCACACTGGTCAGAATGGACAGCATCAAAAAATCTACAAACAATAAATGCTGGAGAGGGTGTGGAGAAAAGGGAATCCTCTTGCACCGTTGGTGAGAAACACTGATTTAGATGGTAACAGTGGTAGGGACAAAAAGAGTGAGATAACTAATAATACTGTCCAAAAGATTCACAGTTGAAAAAAGGCACAATTTAAAAAGATTTATGAACACAAAAATGATATATGTTTATATGAATCACGTCTGGGGAAAACTATCAGCAGTAACTCTCAAGTAGATAATGTAGTATCTACTTGATACTACAGAAGAAGAATGAATGTAATGTAATGACTGTGTCAAACGTCAGAAGCTGAGAGAAAAGACCAATGAATTGGGTGGGGGTAGACAAAGATGTGGGAGTGAGTCAGCTCAGAGGTAACTTTTCCAGTGTAACAATTAAAATTTTCTCCTTAATTTTTTTGCCAAAACAGTAACTGAGGAACACACAATAGCAGATTTTGCCCCTTTAGATAAGTGGGCAGGTGGACAGACAAGTAAGAGGATCAGAAATAAAAGATCATCTGAAAGCAAAATCAGATTAAAATATAGTAACTCTTTGGCCCATTTATTTGTTTTCCCATAATAATCAATGAGCCCAATATCATTTATTGAAAAGTCAATCCTTATCATAACACTAGCTCTGTTATATAGCAAGTTTCCACCCACATAGATATTCCTGGGTTATTTTGTTTCACTGGCCAATCCAGTTACCTTTGCACCAGTATATTGCTGTATTAATTACTAAAGCTTTAAACCAAATCTTTATATGTGGTAGGTCAAGTCTCCCCACCTTATTATTATTCTTTCAAGAACTTAATCCCTTCTATTATTTCTTAAACACATTTGTTTTATATTGTTTGATAATTTTTTTAATATCTGAAATGTTTACTAATCTTATTCTCCTGAATACTGTTTCTGATACTCATTTATGACAACTTGTTTTAGTAATTTTTGATTGCAAACCCATTTATTTATTTATTTATTTATTTATTTTTTGGTACATGGGCCTCTCACTGTTGTGGCCTCTCCCATTGCGAAGCACAGGCTCCGGATGCGCAGGCTCAGCGGCCATGGCTCACGGGCCTAGCCACTCCACGGCATGTGGGATCTTCCTGGACCGGGGCACGAACCCGTGTCCCCTGCATCGGCAGATGGACTCTCAACCACTGTGCCACCAGGAGAGCGTGCAAACTCATTTTTTAAAAAAAATTTTACCTGTGGGGATTTTTTGAGTCCTTCATTGAAGGTAGAGTCCTTCAGAGGGGATTTATGTTTGCTTCTGCCAGGTACTTGGGGGAATTTTAAACTTAGGACCACTGTAAATTCTTGCATTAATTTTCTTTTTTATAACACCATGTAGTGTGAATTTCAGTAGCAAACCCACAAGACCAGCTTGTGATCAGGGAAATATTCTTTTCACTATATTCAGTGCTAAGGTTTGAGCCAATCAGTTTTTCTTGCAGTGCTGTGGGAGGTGACAGGCTGATTTTATTATGCACTCTTACAATGAAGGTGCAGAGATTTGAAGTCTATGTTGAGGGGACCTGAAGTTTAAACTCTCCACCAAAGAAGAACCTGGAGTTTGACTGCTTCCTGTTCTTCTTTCAATAAGGAATGAGTGGGCTTTCCTGATGGCGCAGTGGTTGACAGTCCGCCTGCCGATGCAAGGGACACGGGTTTGTGACCCGGTCCGGGAAGATCCCACATGCCGCGGAGTGACTGGGCCCATGAGCCATGGCCACTGAGCCTGCGCGTCCGGAGCCTGTGCTCCACAACGGGGGAGGCCACAACGGTGAGAGGCCTGCATACTGCAGAAAAAAAAAAAAAGAAAAAGAAAAAAAAAAGGAATGAGCATGTGAAAACCCTAGCCCAGGGTTTACCAGGTTCAACAAATACTCTAAGGTATACCTCTCTGGATCACATTCTTACCTAGGTTTCTTGTTGTTTGTTTTTGTTTGTTTTAACCTCTTTGGCTAAACAAACCATCACCATCTTCCACACTGCCTTTCGAGTTCACAGTTGCATGCAAACACTATTTTTATATCTATCACATCATTTTTGGTTGCTTATCCTGAGACGTTCGGGTATGTAGTTCACCATACTAACAAGACATAAAGGCTACATTTTATTTTTTTCCTTCAGATTTATCTACCCTTTACTTATTTCTTTAAGATGTCTCTATTTTTTTATTTTTATGCTTTCAACAAGTCAGATACTCATCTTGAAGAACCTCAAATGATATGGAAGTATAAAAGTTACAGTCCCCCACCCCACCTCCACATAACCCTATTGCAAAGACACTGTTAATACTTTGCTCTCATATGATATATATTTTTATTTTATATATTTTGTTATATAAAACAGTATACCTACTCATATTTCCCTATTGTTCTTTAACATGGTTTTAAAAAAAGAAACACTGTATCAGGTAGAATTTAACACATTAATTATAGCTCTTCTTCATGAACCTTTTCAAAAGAAAACACTGTCTTGCACATCTTGAATTTATTTCTCTTTTGTTCAATTTAGAATCCTACTTTCTGAAAGACACTCTGAAAGTATATTTTAACATACTTTATTGAATATGCAATGTTTGGTTGGAGACCCACACTCACCAATTCACTTTATGCTATTTATTAGTAAATAATTTAAATAGACTCAACATGACATATTTTCAAGGCTTGACATTCTCATTTCTTTTTATAAAATTCCATCCCTGGATTAGGATTTTGTAAGTCATTAGGTATAGTGAGATTACAAAATATTTTCAATATGCTCAATATACTACATAAATTTTATTTCAAATGATACTAAGTAGACTTAAAGTAGCTGTTATATTCCTTAAAGGGACTCAATACTCTCGTTGGCTTTGAGCTACCATCTTCTTTGGTTGCTCCGATATGCTGCAAAAGCATACCTCTTTTGAGGGATCAAATGAACGATTAATGACATCTACCATTTCAATATTTTGGAGGTCCACTAGCCAAGAGGGTATCAATACACACACATATATATATATTTTTTGCGGTACATGGGCCTCTCACTGTTGTGGCCTCTCCTGTTGAGGAGCACAGGCTCCAGACGCGCAGGCTCAGCGGCCATGGCTCACGGACCCAGCCGCTCTGCGGCATGTGGGATCTTCCCGGACCAGGGCATGAACCCGTGTCCCCTACATCGGCAGGTGGGCTCTCAACCACTGCACCACCAGGGAAGCCCCAATACACATATTTTTAAGCTGTGATGAAAACCCATGCTAATTTACTTAAAGTACTTACTGATTAAAATAAAATACTGCTCCTACTATAGAATCTACTTATTGTGAGAAAAAGAGCAAAGATCTCTGCTTAAATTTTGTCTATCAAAAGATGTTTTAAATGTGGATTTTGGCAAACTTCTGGAATCAAATGCATTGGCTCTTTGAGAATTAAAATGAATTTCTGGCAGGGATGGGTTGCAGAGTCTACAAGAAAACCTGCTGCAAGTTTAATAAAGAAACTAACTGGATAAAAGTTAACATTCATATCAATCATGGTTTCAAAGAATAGTGATAGAGATAGGAAAAGGAACAGGTGAAAAGAAAGTTTCTTTCTGATCGTAAAAAGCTTGTAACAGAGAATGAGAGAAAAACCCTAAGCAATAAAAATCGTTGTACAAGAAAGGAAATGTAATTATAATATATTACTTGGTTTTGCAGTGAACAGTATTTATGTAACATCAATAAGGTAAACATTAATTTTTAAAACTATATTGGTAAGATAGGGAGACACAGAGCTACTAGGTGGTATAAGTGAGCTAAGTCATCACCTATAATAAATTATCTATAATTTCTATCTATAAATAATGTCTCTAATATTGGTAAACCTAGACATAGCATTATTTACAATTCGGTGGCTAAATACTTGAGAAAATTTGAAGCAATTAAAAACTAAAAGCAGTTATCTTCAGGTGGATTCCTAAGGAGGGGATACTCAATACTATTTGATTTAACATGTGCCTATAACGAGTAAATTTTTAAAAAAAGAAGTAAAAAGAGTAAGGCCATAACAGGGAATTGAAGGCATATGCTTTCTCACTCCACTTCGGCGTTTTAGCATCCAATAGAGAGGCAATATGGTGCAACAAGCGTTGGATTCAGATCGGCACAAACATGCATTTGAATTCTGGCTGTGCAATTGAGTATTTCAAATACCTGCGGGAAAGCCAGTTAATGTTTTTGAAGACCATATTTTTTAATATATAATTAGGCAATAATTATTCCTATAATGCAGAGTTACTGTGAGGACTACCAACAATCTATATGAAGCATATGGCGCCTAGAAAATGCTTAATTAATAGTTGCTGCTATAATTATTCATTATTTCTTGCCAATAAAAACAATAGCTAGCTATATCAAAGTCTATGCATACTTTCTAAAGCCTCATTCTTATTTTGAAATCTGAATCACATAACTATCTGGCAAGCTTTATCATCTGCACTTTACAGCTGAGCAAAAAGGACAAGCCTATTTGCCCAAATCCTCCTACTGGTAAGAAATTAAACTGGAAACAAAATTACAAATGCTTAGTTTGCTCAGTCTGTCTCAAAAATAGTTCTGTCTTGTTCAAACAATAAACAGAAAAGCAGAGAAGGCAAGGACATATAGCCTTTTCTGGGGTTTAGTACACTGTTTTCATCATACATAATGATGAAATCATTAATCATAAATAAGTTCTTTCACCATAGTTAGCAATAAGGTGATTAATGGTGGGGAAAATAGAAGAAAAGTTCTAAACAGAAAATAGCTATGAATCTAGGTACCAGTCCAAGGCCCAAAGTTTTCTAATATTCAAAAGACAGAGAGAGAAATTTAATTAGTTTTACTTAATGTAGCCTAGATAATAGAATTAATAGAACTCTAATAGTAGAGTTAGAGTCAACTGGGATCATGTACTTCCTCACCTAACTTTGTTATTCATTTGTACCTAAGCCCTCATAATTTCTTAAAGTATGCTCAAAAATTGATCTTTCCCTTAAAATGACAGAGGAGAACAATTAAATATAACTTTCAGGAATGTGGGCTATAATGTAACTTTTCAAGCCTGATGGTGTCTGGCCTTGTTATAATTCATGGAGTCAAAAAAAGAAATCATTCATATGCCATCTATGCCTAGGACACTGCTCACCACCTGTGAACCACCTCTGAAGGGCTGGACTTGTAAATCCAGGTCTGTGAACAATGAACTAGAATTACAACTAAATGTAAACTTCTTGAAAGCAGGGAGTTAGTCTTGTTCACTGCTCTATCAACAGTGCCTTCCTTATTAATGTCTGGTGAACACTAGATGCTCAGTTGACATTGTGGAATGGATGAAAGAGTAAATAATCATTCCTAAGTGACTGAGTTTTCACTCTGCAAAGACAAAATTACTAAGTACAAAATCATATAATAAACTTATTTTATTTATAACTCATGACATATTTTTCCTTAATTAAAAATCAAATAATATAGATAAAACGAAGTGCTATCCATTTGGAGTTAAAATTCTGCTACTTATACAATGCAATGTCAATGTTATGGTTTAACTACTTCTGTTTCATAATGAGGTACTTCCACCCATCCTTTATTTGTAAAAATAATGAGAACAGTAAGAGTAACTGTAACAATTTTTTCTAACCTAAACTATATAGCCACTATAAATAGGCCTGACATACATTAGCTCATTCACTCTTTACAACAAATTTATGAGACAGATATTATCACCACATTTGACAGATGAAGAAAACAGAGTTTAAAATGGAGGTGTCCAAGGTCACAAAGACGTTAAAATCCATATAAAATTACTCTAATTCTAAAGTAAACAGTTTAATCACAGAGATAGTCGACATACACACACACACAGACTCACAATACATCGAGCCTGCTACCCAACCGCAAGCATGAGACAACGTTCATCTACTCTTTCAACATTTATTGAACACCTATTATGCTCCAGGCACTATGTTGGGCAATCTTAAGATCACTTGTAATTCTGAAATAAGTGGCATACAACAACATTACTCTCTGAGACCTTACTGTTGAAAACTATACTCCGAAGGTTTCCCCACTCTTTTCATATCCAGGTGTAACATGTGGGCTTTTGTTTGTCCTACTAGCTACATACTTCTTTGAGGCAGGGTGGCACCAGATTCATTTTCTTGTGTTCCCTAAAAATGCCTAGGCACAGTGTGATGTTATAAAAAGTTCTCAATAAACATAGTTTGAACTAAATTTCCTGGACTGAGAAAAAATGTAAATGAAGATTTTATCTTCAAATCTTCCATGCAATTATCCTATACTTAAAAAAAATATAAATGCCCCAAATGAGACAGTTTTATTTTTTAAATATTTTATCGGTGAATTTTAATAAAATTGTTAAATTTTCATAGAAATAAATATAAAATCTATTCTTATAAATCTCATGTTCTATGTAAACAGGCTTTGCTTGCTTTTCATATATTATAATCTTAGGTAATGTTCTTTTTATAATATGGCCTTTCCCTACAATCTAATTTTGTGCATATGATTTCAAAAGGATAAAAAGATTCTATTTTAAAAGGAATAAATAATAATTTTTCTATTTTTTCTCAGAGCTATTATTATGATTATAGAAATATATGAACACTTGATTTCACAAGAATCATATATAAAAAAAGAACCCACAGCTTGACAGGAATTATTTTATTTCCTCTTCTGACACTGCATTTTGCTTTTTAGTCTAGATAAAAATAAAATCAATTTGAAAGGACAGATTTTAATCTCAGATGCTACTAAGGATTTTTCTTTTGGTAGAAAAAAATATGTGGCAATTAATGCTATGCATTAGAGATCAGAATCTAGCCCTAAGTTTACATGCCTGATGGGTTTCTATTTGAACGGGCATAAATGTGAATAGTAACTGTAATAATGCTTACCACAGAGAGAGTTGATGCAACATCAACTAGTTTCCCCTTTTATCTATAGCATTAAATTGCTCCACTATAGCAAAATACTTTAACAAACCACACACAAAATCCTATGCATTGCCTAGATATAACCCCAAACAATACATATGCACATCTATAACATGATTCCAGTACACAGAACAAATATTGATGTTAACTATTCATAGAAAAGATCATTCTATAACCAATTTCTGAAGTTCCACGTTTTCCCAGGGTACAAATTAATCATTTGTGAGTCACAAGTAAACCAGGAGGAGAGAAGAGTTCATTACATAGTGGTATATACTATTTACTGACCGTATATATGAGGACCACTTATTTTACTGGGCCTAAGTATTCTCATTGAATATTCTGGCTGGTACTAAAATTGGAAAGTTAGCCTCTTTCTTCTCTGTTACGAAAAAAAAAATGCTACAGTAGTATCTTCTGGCCACTAGTCAGTTGGCTGGCTCTTAAATGCTCAAAGAAGAGAAAAGGACATTGCGCAGAACGCTGACCATGCAGCCTTACTGTTAGTAATCCTCATTTTGCTATTCCTCCTTTGAACCATAATCTGGCAGTTTCTCCTTTGTATATGGATAATACTGACACAGGAACCTCCGGGAGGCATAAACTTATCTTGCAGAATTGATTTAATTGATTTGTACTCCTATTATCTAGCAGTAAGATCTTAGGTAAGTCATCCCATATGGTAATATCTGACCTTCCGATCTTATAGAATTATGTTAAGAAGAGTAGCAGCATTTATGAGTGTCAATGAAGTTCTAGGCCCTGTGCCCATGTTTTACATATGTCTTCACATTTAATATTCAAAAGTAATCAACCTTTTAAGGTACACAGGCTCATTTCCATTTTACATATAAGGGCCATATAAACTCACTAAAGATCAGAAACTTGAAGTAACAACATAATAAATGTCAGAGCCAGGAATCAAATCTAAGTCTAAGTGACTAAACTGATCATGAAGTAAAATAATAAACATGAATGTGAAATAATGAAGTAGATAGATAAATATGAAAATAAAAATCCTTTGGAATTCCAATTAGGTAATTGAGGAGTAATTTGAATCAGACTTGTTATCCCACTGATAACAATTATAAACTGTGGAAAAATACTAAAACAAATTTAAAAGAACTATCTGAAGACACAATGGAGAGTGACCAAAAGCAGGCAGAAACAGAAAGAGAGAATTTTATGCTTGAAAGAGGAGAACATCACTGGGCAAGATCTACATTTATATGGGTTTCCCTTGAGGTAAAAAGATGGGGGAGCAGCTAGAATTAATGCAGAAGGCCACACTTTTATTGATTGAGGTATCAGAGGCCAGAGTTCAAAGTTGAGAGAATGGTTGACAATTGAGTGTTCGGAGAGGTGGATTTCAGAAAAAAGGAAAACAGAGAAGGAGTTTAAAAATTTGCATGTAGGGCTTCCCTGGTGGCGCAGTGGTTGAGGATCCGTCTGCTGATGCAGGGGACACGGGTTCGTGCCCCGGTCCGGGGAGATCCCACATGCCGCGGAGCGGCTGGGCCCGTGAGCCATGGCCGCTCGGCCTGTGCGTCCGGAGCCTGTGCTCCGGAGAGGCCACAACAGTAAGAGGCCCACGTACTGCAAAAAAAAAAAAAAAAATTTGCATGTATACTCCCACCAGGGTTGATCTCTGAACTGCACATTTTTGGGGAAGACTCTAAAGAACCCAGCAGAAAGTAACAGATGGAAGGCTGAAACAGGGATTTCTATTGCTGCTCACTGTGTGAGACAGAGTTTGGAGTTTGAATCCCACCAAATTAAAGCAGCTTGGTGAACAACTCAGGGTTTCCACAGAAATCCCTCAAGGGCAACATTTTAGGAGTAAAGATTATATCCCTGTACTAAAAGAGTCACCCTAGGATTAAGGGCAAATCCCAAAGAGACCTACTCTAACAAAACATAAAACCAAGCCTTTACTAGATAAAGACAGCAGCTAGTGAAAGTCAATACTCTTCAGAGGAAGATGACAGAATCCAGAATCTCTAATGTGTATATCTATCCAGTATACAATAAACATGAACAAACAGTAAAATGTGACCCAAAGTCCATAGAAAAAGCTTCCCATAGAAAAGACTCTGAGAAGACTCACACAAGTATTTTAAGGAAGCTATTATAAACATTATCAAGAACATAAAGGAAAATATCATCACAATGAATGCACAAATAGAGATCTTATCAGGGAAACAGAAACAATAAGAAAGAATTGAGCATACTTAAAAATGATTAAAATAATACATTTTGTTACGTATATTTTACCAGAATACATTTTTTTAAAAGAATCAAATTGAAATTGTAGCAATAAAAAGCTCAGCATCAAAATGAAAAATTCACTGTTCAGGCTTAATAGCATATTGGATATCACAGATAAACCAGCTGGAGAACTGGAAGACAGATGAATAGAAATTTCTCAAGGACAGATAGAAAAATATTAAGAAAAAAATCCACAATCTCAGTGACCCACGTACCTATCCATTGAACAACAACAAGTAATCTAGTGCACATGTATTTGGAGCCCCTCAAGGAGAAGAGAGAGAAAATGGGGCAGGAAAAAAATATGTGAATAAGTAAAAAGATTTCAAAATTTCCCATGTTTGGTGAAAAAAATCAACCTACAGATCCAAAAAGCTCAGCAAAACTCAAGAAGGAAATATGCAAAGAAACATACTCTAGGGACATCATGTCAGATTGCTGAAGATCAAAGATAAAGAGTAAATCTTAAAGTAGTCATAGGAAAAAAGAGATAGTAATTCTATTAAAAACAATTATATTAATATTGTTCTGAATATACTAGCTAATTAGAAAGGAGAAAAAGAATAAAAGGTAAATATTAGGAATGAAAAGGTACCACTCTCAACAATGGACAGATCAATCCATACAGAGACCACATAAGGAAATAGTGGATTTGAACAACACTACAGACCAAATGGACCTAAGAGACATGTACAGAACATTCCATCTAACAGCAGTGGAATATACATTCTTTTCAAGTATATATGGAAAATTTTCTAGAATAGATCATATATTAGGCCACAAAACAAATGTCAACAAATTCAAGAAGAGAGAAATTATATCAAGGATGTATTCCAACCATAATGGTATGAAATTAGAAATCATAACAGGAGGAAAGCTGGAAAATACACAAATACATTGAAATTAAAGCGTACACTCCTAAACAACCAATGGATCAATGAAGAACTCAGAAGGGGAATAAAAAACATTGAAACAAATGAAAATGGAAACACAGCACACCAAAACTAGTGTGATACAGCAAAAGCAGTTCTAGCAGGAAGGTTTATAGATATAAAAGCATACATAATAGAAAGATCTCTAATAAACAACCTAACATTATACCTCAAGGGACTTGAAAAAGAACAAACTAAGCCCAAAGTTAGCATTAGGAAGAAAATAAAGATCAGAGCAAAAATAAATGAAATAGAGAATAGGAAAAGAATAGAAAAGATTAACAAAACTTAAGAGTTGGTTCTTTAAAAAGATAAACAAAATGGACAAAACTTTAGATACACTAAGTAAAAAAGAGAGAGGATTCTAATAAATAAAATTATAAATGAAGGGGGAGACATTACAACAGACACCACAGAAATATAAGGGGTAATAAGAGACTACTATGAACAATAACATGCCAATACTCTGGACAACCTAAAAAAATGGTTACACTTCTAGAAATATGCAACCTACCACAACTGAATCATGAATAGAAAACATGAACAGACCAATAATGAATAAGGAGACAGAGTCAGCAGTCAAAAACCTCCCAACAAACAAAAGGCTAGGTAGGTTTAGATGGTTTCACTGGTGAATTCTACCAAACATTTACAGAAGAATTAACACCAGTCCTTCACAAACTCTTCCAAAAAGCTCAAGAGGAGAGAACACTCCTAAACTCATTTTACAAGGCCAGCCTACCCTAATACTAAAGCCAGATAAGGATACCAGAAGAAAAGAAAAATACAGGCCAATATCCCTAATGAAAATACATGCAGAAATTCTCAACAAAATATTAGCAAAGTGAATTCAACAGCACACTAAAAGGATCATACACCATGTTCAAGTGGGATTCATTCATGGGATGTAATGATGATTCAGTATATGCAAACCAATAAGTGTGATACATCACATTAATAGAATGAAGATCAAAATCAAATGATCTCAACAGATGCCCAAAAAGGCATTTGACAAAATCCAACATCCTTTCATGATTAAAAACTCTCAACAAAAACCTCAACATAATAAAGGCCATATATGACAAGCCTACAGCTAACATCATACCTATGGTGAAAGTTTGAAACCTTTCCTCTAAGATCAGGAACAAAACAAGGGTGCCCACTCTCACCACTTTTATTCAACACAGTACTGGAATTCCTAACCAGAGCAATCAGGCAAGAAAAAGGAATAAAAGCCATCCACATGGAAAAGAAGGGGTAAAACTTTCCCTGTTTGCACAGGATATGATCTTACATACAGGAAAACCTTGACTCCACCAAAAAACTGTTAAAACTAATAAGTGAATTCAGTAAAGTTGCAGGAGAAAAATCAATATGCAAAAATCAGTTGCATTTCTATATGCTAACAATGAATAATCTGAAAGAGAAATAAAGAAAACAATCCCATTCACGATAGTATCAAATAAAATACTTAGGAATAAATTTAACCAAGGGGCTGAAAGATCTGTACATTGAAAACCAGAAGACACTGATGAAAGAAACTGAAGAAGACACAAATAAGTGGGAAGATATCTCAGGTTAATGGATTGAAAGAATTAATATTAAATAAAATGTCCATACTACCGAAAGCCATCTTTAGATTCAATGCAATTCCTATCAAAATTTCAATGGCATGTTTTACAGAGAAAAAAAATGCAAAAATTTGTATAGAATATAAAAGGCCCCAAACAACCAAAGCAATCTTGACAAACTGAGAGGCAAAAAGAGGCATCACACTTCCTGATTTCAAACTATATTAAAAAACTGTAGTAATCAATATAGTATGGTATTGGCATAAAACAGATACAGAGACCAATGGAACAGAATCGAGATCCCAGAAATAAACCCACACATACGGTCAGCAAGGGACCAAGCTGACAAGGGAAGCAAGAAAATTCAGTAGGGAAAAGACAGTGTCTTCAACAGTGTTGAGAACACTGAATATCCACATGCTAAAGAATGAAAATGGACCTCTATCTTACACCACTCACAAAAATTAACCTTAACTGGATTAAACACTTAAATGTAAGACCTGAAACCATAAAACTCTTAGAAGAAAACATAGTGAAAAAACTCCTTGACATTGGTATTGGCCACGATTTTTTGATTAAGGGGTTAATATCCAAAACATATAAGAAACTCATACTACTCAATAGCAAAAAAATAAACCTGATTTTTAAAAACTGGGTAAAAGAATTGAACAGACATTTTTTCCAAAGAAGATATACAAATGGTTAACAGTTCCATAAAAAGGTGCTCAACATCATTAATCATTGGGGAAATACAGATAAAAACCACAGTGAGATACCACTCTACATCTGGTAGAATGGCTATTATCAAAAAGACCAAGAGATAACAAGTGCTGGCAAAGATGTGAAGAAGAGGGAACTGTTGTGGATTGTTGGTGGAAATGTAGATTGGTATAGCCACTATAGAAAACAGTATAGAGGTTCCTCACTTCTGGGTACATAGCTGAAGAAAATGAAATCAGTATCTCGAAGAGGTATCTACATCTCCATGTTCATTGAAGCATCATTTACAATAGCCAAGACATGTAAACAACCTGTGTCCGCCAGTGAATGAATGGATAAAGAAAATATGATGATGTATATATTGATAAAAATAAATGGAATAGTACTCATCTGTAAAGAAGAAGGAAATTCTGCCATTTTTGACATCAGACATCATGGATTAACCCTGAGGGCATTATAGAATGATTTCACTTATACATGGAATCTTAAAAAACAAATGAACAACTGAACTCAGAAACAGAGAGTAGATTGGTGGTTGCTAGAGGTGTGGGGAGGATGAGGTTGGGGAAATGGGTACAAACTTCTGGTTATAAGAAGAATAAGTTCTGGGGATCTAATGTACAGCATGGTGACTATAGTTAACAATACTGTATTGTATACCTGAAAGTTACTAAGAGAAAAGATCTTAAAAGCTCTCACCATACACACACACAGTAGCTATTTGAGGTGATGGATGTGTTAACTAACATTGTGATAATTATTTGCAGTATATACACATATCAAATCATTACATTGTACACCTTTAACTTACACAATGTTTTCTGTCAATTATATCTCAATAAACCCAAGAAAATAAAAAGAGGAGGCAATTATATCCTAGTTTTCGTGATGACATGCACGTATACTTGAAAACCCCAAGAAAATCAATGGAAAAACTAAGACAAAAAAGAATTTAGAAAGGTAACTAGTTATATAATTAGTATATGGAAATCTAGGACTCTCCTTACAAGCCAAGTTAAAAAAACAGAAACTAGAAATAAACCCACTTAATATGAAAAACACTAGAAAAATAACTCAAAATAAATCCAGATACCTGCAAGACATATAATTTGTTTTCAGAATAGATATATCAATATTCTAAGACTGCTGATTCTCCTAAATTAATATATTATTTTACTAAGATTCTTATTAAAATACCAATAGAATTTTTTTATTTTGAGAACTTGAAAGATGATACTAAAGTTCATATGGCTAAAACATGTCATTATCTAGGAATATTTTGAAAAAAGGAGGAGTAAAGAAAGGACCAGTCCTTCCGGATGTTAAAAACATTGTAAAAGTGCAGTAATTAAAGAGTTTAGTTCTAGAGAAGAAATAGACAAATGGAAAAATGTATAATGAGAACCCTGAAATACACTACAATATATATAAGATTTTAATATATGATAAAGGTGACATTTTAAGAAAAGGTTATTTCAGTAAAAGCCACTGGGACATGAACAAAATTCTAGGTGACTTAAACACAAAAAATTTTATAAAATAATTGGGGGTGGTGGTAGATGAATAGGCAGAACATAGAAGATTTTTAAGGCAGTGAAATATTACGTATGATACTATGATGGTGAATACATACCATTATACAGTTGTCCAAATCTATAGAATATACAATACCAATAGTGAACCCTAACGTAAACTATAGACTCCAGGTAACAATGATGTGTCAATGTAGGTGTATCAATTGTAACAAATGTACTGCTGTGTTGGGCATATTGATAATGGGAGGTTATGCATATTTGGGGGCAGGGAGTCTATGGGATATCTATGCACTTTCCTCATAGTTTTGTTGTGAAACTGAACTGAAACTGCTGTAAAACAAAGTATCTTAACAAAAATTAAGCCATATGGGTAGGGAAGAAAAAACGGTGTTATATATCTTATAATCTTGGACATAAATTCCAGAAGCCATAGTAGAAAATAATGATAATTTGACTAAACTAAAATTAAAAATTTCAGTGTGAGAAAAAGAGACTACCATAAATCAAGTTGAAGGACAAAATTAAACAACGAATTAATGTTCAGATTAAACATTTGAAATGCATGAAAAAGGCATATTTTATTTGTATACAAAGAGCTCTTAGAAATCAATAATACAGAGACAAATAGCAGAAAGGCCACTAGCAAACAACAATAGATATGCTGTGTTTATGTACAAAAAAAGGCATATAAAAGTATATGCAGTGCATAAATGTGTATGCATATGTGTGTGGCACATGTATGTGCATACATGTACTTGTATATGGATAGAATTCTGAAATGATACATTAAAAAAGTTAATAGAAGTTACTTGTGGGAAGTAGAAACAGGATGGCTTCAAATTTTACTTTTTATTTTACACTTTTCCATATTATTTGTTTCTTATTTTAAAAACCATGAGTATGTATTGTTTTTATAATTCAAAAGCAAAACCTGATAGAAACACATTACTTCTGTAGAACCCCACCAGTAATATGCTGACTGTTTGAACCGATATATTCATTTCTGTAGTCCCTCTCTTCACTCACTGACAACATTACATGCTGTATTCTATTATGGCGTTAGAAACATTTCAAAAAAAGGGAGTGACTTAGTAAAATCCGGTAAAACAGAAAGCAGTACAACTCTAGACTAAGGGAAGTTTACTAAATAAAGGTAGCACAATTTTACTTACGAACTTTTTTTATCCTTGTATTATTTTTGAAATATACAGCAGAAAAAAGAAAATGATTATTGCCGTTTTCATTTTGGTTCTTTAAAGTCAGAACTAGAGAGTTTTGTCTAGAACTCCCTTTCTCTTCATTCCCTCTGGGACTCTAAAATCAATCAAGTCTCGCCTTTCAAGGCCCATCACACTCAGACTTCTCTCTTATGGATGCATCTTCTCTAACCTCAGCAGTTTTTTTTCCAGGAAACTGGTCTCTCTGCCCAAGATTCTAGCTATTAACAAGCAATAGCTGCATGAAAAGCAACTTGATCAGTTGCATGCTCAACAGAGAAGCATGCAGACAAGGAACAATGACAGTAATTAATGTAATGATCTGAGTCTGACCCATTAGTAGAGTAATTTGAGATACAGTATATTGCATATTGTAGAGAGTTTTAAGAAGTTTCTCCTCAAAGATGCTGGATCAAGGTGACACTTTTTCTCCAATAAATTGGACAACATAGAAGAAATTGAAAAATTTCTAGAAACATACAATCTGCCAAGACTGAATGAAGAACAGACAATTTGAACAGACTGATCACTAGTAGTGAAACTGAATTTTTAATTAAAAAAACTCCCAGCAAACAAAAGTCCAGGACTGAACGGCTTCAAATAGAATTCTACCAAACATATAAAGAAGAGTTAATAACTATCCTTCTCAAACTACTCCAAAAGATTGAAGAAGATGGACTACTCCCAAATTCATTCTACAAGGCCACCATTACCCTGATACCAAAACCAAACAAAGACACTACAAAAAAAAGAAAATTACAGGCCAATATCTTTGATGAATATAGATGTAAAAATCTCCACCAAAATATTAGCAAACTGAATCCAACAATACATAAAAAGGATCACACAGCATGATCAAGTGGGATTTATTCTAGGGATATAAGGATTGTTCAGTATTCACAAATCAGTCAATGTGATACACCACATTAATAAAAGGTTAAAAATCATGTGATCATCTCAATGGACACAGAAAAATCATTTGACAAAATTCAACATCCATTCATGATAAAAACTCACATCAAAGTGGGTACAGAGGGAACATATCTCAACATAATAAAGGCCATTTATGACACACCCACAGCTAACATCATGCTCAATGATGAAAACCAGAAAGCCTTTCCTCTAAATTCAGGGACAAGAAAAGGATACCCACTCTCGCCACTTTTATTTATCATAGTACTGGAAGTCCTAGCCACAGGAGGCAGATGAGAAAAAAAAAAAAAAAGGCATCCAAATTGGAAGGGAAGAAGTAAAACCATCACTATTTGCAGATGTCATGACACTATCTATATATAAAAACCCCTAAAGTCTCCACTAAAAAACTACTAGAACTAGTAAATGAATTCAGCAAAGTTGCAGGATACAAGATTAACAAACAGAAATCTGTTGCTTTCTATACACTAATAATGGACCATCAGAAAGAGAAAGTAAAAACATATTCCTGTTTAAAATTTCATCAAAAAGAACACCTTGGAATAAACTTAACCAAGGAAGTGAAAGACCTATACTCTGAAAACTATGAAACACTGATGAAGGAAACTGAAGATGATACAAAGCAATGGAAAGATATCCCGTACTCTTGGATTGGAGGAATTAATATTGTTAAAATGTCCATAACTACCCAAAGCAATGTACAGGTTTAATTCAATCCCTATCAAAATACCCATGACATTTTTCACAGAACCAGATCAAATAATCCTAAAATTCATATGGAAACATAAAAGACTCCAAATTGCCAAAGCAATCTTGAGAAAGGAGAACAAAGCTGGAGTTATCATCCTCTCAGGCTTCAGACTATACTTAAGCTACAGTAATCAAAACAGCATGATAATGACACAAAAACAGACATAGATCAATGGAACAGAATTGAGACTCCAGAAATAAACTTACAAACCTATGGTCAATTAATCTATGACAAAAGAGGCAAGAATATGCAATGGAGAAGAGACAGTCTCTTCAATAAGTGGTGCTGGGAAAAACGGACAGTTGCATGTAAAAGAATGAGATTAGAACAATTCTTTATACCATATACAAAAAGAAACTCAAGTTGGATTAAAGACCTAAATGTAAGACCTGAAGCCATAAAACTCCTAGAAGAACATAGGCAGGATACACTGACATAAATCGTAGCAATATTTTTTTGGATCTGTTTCCTAAGGCAAAAGAAATAAAAGCAAAAATAAACAAATGGGACCTTATTAAATTTAAAAGCTTTTATACAACAAGGGAAACCACTGATGAAATGAAAAGATAACCTACAGAATGGGAGAAAATACTTGCAAATCATATGACTGACAAGGGGTTAATATCTAAAATATATAAACAGCTCATAGAACTCAGTATCAAAAAAGCCACCCAATCAAAAAATGGGATGAAGACCAGAATAGACATTTGTCTAAAGAAGACATTCAGATGGTTAACAGGCACATGAAAAGATGTTTAATATGGCTAATTATTAGAGAAATGCAAATCTAAACAAAGAGATATCACCTCACAACTGTCAGAATGGCTACCATCAAAAATCTACAAATAACAACTACTGGCAAGCATGTGGAGAAAATGGAACCCTTGTACACTGTTGGTGGCAATATAAATTGCTGCAGCCACTATGGAAAACAGTATGCAGGTTCCCTAAAAAACTAAAAATAGAACTACCCTATGATCCAGCAATTCTACTCCTGGGTATATATCTGGAAAAAACTCCACTAATTCAAAAAGATACATGCACCTCAATGTTCACAGCAGCTCTATTTACAACAGCCAAGATATGGAAGCAACCCAAATGTCCATCAACAGACAAATGAATAAAGAAGATGTGGTCATCTATACAATGGAATATATTACTTAGCCATAAAAAAGAATAAAATTCTGCCATTTGCAGCAACGTGGATGGACCTAGAGAATAGTATGCTTAGTGAAATAAGTCAGACAGAGAAAGACAAACACTGTATGATATCATATGTGCAATCTAACAAATGAGTGTATATAGCAAAACAGAAACAGACTCACAGATATAGAAAATAAACTAGTGGCTACCAGTGGGGAGAGGGAAGGGGGAGGGAAGATAGGGGTATGAGATTAAGAGATACAAACCACTATGCATAAAATAGATAAGGAACAAGGATATAGTATATGGCACAGGGAATTACAGTCATTATCTTGTAGTAACTTTCAATGGAGTATAAATGTAAAATACTGAATCACTGTGCTATACATCTGAAGCTAATATATTATAAATCAACAATACTTCAATTTTTAAAAAAATAACACTTTTTCTAATAATCACAATGTAATTTCTTTCTGAACATTTAATTACTTTGGAACTCCTATTTCATACATTTCAGTTAGCTCCTAAATGGTAACAGAACTAACACATATACAAATGAAATACAATTATGTCATTTAATTGCCTCCATTATACTATATTGTAGTGATTACCAAATCTAGTATATTCTATTTTTCTTCATATCCATAAATTTTATCTTCCAGGATGGTGTCTGGCAAATAAAAGCGTCCTAAATATATAGAAGAATAAGTAAGTGCAAAGAAAGGACTGTTATTTACAAATATAGTATGTTAGAGTTGGAAAGGACCTTAGAGGTTTCCAATCTATAAGAATTCCCTAAGCCACCCTTAGCCTATCCCTAATCACCACCATAACTACCACTGTCATACTCCAAATGGTTATTCAATCTCACTGGGAACACTCCATTGATGTTAAATCCTCCACCTAAGAAATCAGTCCATTCCAGTTTCAGATGTACCCTGGGCCTCTGAATATAGACATTTTGAGGGCAAAAGTACAATTTCCTTACATTTCCATCAGGTATTTTTTACCAGAGGTACAGGGTATTTACTTCACTGTTACTGATCCTCTTCATACTATAAAACTTCAAAGTTTTCCTAATTAGATCAGCACATCTCTAAGTAAATATTTTATTCCCAATTTTGTGAGGTACATTCTCATCCAAAAGTCTACTATTTTGTTTGGCTGCATCAGGTCTTAGTTGCGGCACGTGGGGTCTTTTCCTTGCGGCACGCGGGCTCTTTGTTGTGGCATGCAGGCTTCTCTTTAGTGGTGGTGGGCGGCTTTTCTCTCTCTAGTTGTGGCGTGTGGCCTGCAGGCACCAAGGAGCGTGGGCTCTGTAGTTTGCAGCATGCGGGCTCTCTGGTTGAAGCGTGTGAACTCAGTAGTTGCAGTGCACGGCTTGGCTGCCCCGTGACATGTGGGATCTTAGTTCCCCGACCAGGGATTGAACCGGTGTCCCCTGCATTGCAAGGTGGATTCTTTACCACTGGACCACCAGGGAAGTCCCCAAAAGTCTACTATTCTTATTGATTGCTTGATTGATTGAAGTATAGTTGATTTACAGTGTTTCAGGTGTACAGCAAAGTGATTTAGTTATATACACACACACATATATACACATATATATTCTTTTTCAGATTCTTTTCCATTATAGGTTATTATAAGGTATTGACTACAGTTTCCTGTGCTATATGATAGGTCCTTGTTGTTTATCTATTTTTTTGTTTTGTTTTTGTTTTTTTGGGTTTTTTTGCAGTACGCGGGCCTCTTACTGCCGTGGCCTCTCCCGTTGCGGAGCATAGGCTCCGGACGTGCAGGCTCAGTGGCCCTGGCTCACAGGCCCAGCCGCTCCGCGGCATGTGGGATCTTCCCAGACCGGGAAATGAACCCGTGTCCCCTGCATCGGCAGGCAGACTCTCAACCACTGCGCCACCAGGGAAGCCCCTATCTATTTTATATATAATAGTGTGTATATGTTAATCCTAAATCCCTAATTTATCCCTCCCCTTTCTTTCCCCTTTGGTTTGTTTTCTATGTCTGTGAGTCTATTTCTGTTTTGTAAATAAATCCCTTTGTATAATTTTTTTAGATTTCACATATAAGTGATATCATATGATACTTGCCTTCCTCTGTCTGTTAAGTCTACTACTCTTGTATCATATCCACTTTTAGAGAATCTGATTCTGTGGACTAAATAAAGCTCAAAGTCATGCAGCTAGTAACTGGCAGAATCAAGATTGACCTGTAGAGACAGGACCAAAACATCTGTGTTTTTAAAAAGCTTTCCAGGTTATGCTGAAGCACAGTCAGGGTGGAGAACCACCACTCTACTAATTCGATCCATAGTTTAGAAAATCTCACTCCGTAAATACACAGTCAACTATTCATTTAACCATGCATTTTGTTTTTCTCCCCAAAGTCTAAACATTCTTTTGGAAAAATAGATAAAAATATAAACCAAAGCCTGGAATCCTTTAGGCTTAAGTTCTGGGAAATAAAGAACATATCTCCATTTTTCAGCACTGTAAATTCTCTAGTTCCTACTTCTGTTTATCATTTATACCAAACTCAAGGAAAATATTTAACATGAATGGTGTACAACTGAGTTGGCTTCAGAATTAACTTATCTTGCAATAGCAATCCTTCTGGATGCTGTCTACAGCAGAGGGCCTAATTACAATTTTCTTCATTAACTTCAAAAACATTTATTGAGTGTCTAGTGCATGCAAAAAATAATTTGAAGCAGGTTTTACCCACAAGAAAAGTATGTTTTGGAAACTTCACATGCTTAATGCAAGAATGGAAAAACACAAGGACCCTACAATAGGATTTTATAATGCTTTACCTCCCTTCCTTTCGGAAGCTCAAAGAGAAGAAAATAAACATAAAATCTTTATATTGAAGTGCTGAAATAAGAGTGTACACCCTGTATAAGTTTTATTACATGAAAAATCTGTGACAATTGTCTAAATATATGGGAAATGAATGCAAAAAAAGATATGATAAAAATGTACTGATGATCTATATACCACATACCAAGTATAAGTTAGAAAGACTTGACTAGAATAAAGCATAGAATTAATGTTAAAAATATATAGTGGCTACGTTCATTTTGAAAGGTCATCAATTTTTCTTAACTTTATTTAAAGCGAATTTCTTACTCATGGAAATAAAAAGTAACCTTGGTTTGAATCAAGTAAAGGAAAGGAAAAACTGACTCAGTTCATTTACAAAGTACAACTATCAGTTCAATTATAAATGCAAACGCTATACCATCTTTACAGTCTTTAGGGTGTTTCATTTGTTGACATGTATAATATGGACTCAAGCCTTTGATAATAAAACAATAATGCTATTATTTGAACTTTGACCTCAAGTAAACAAATAAAATGATAGCTATTGTTATATAATTTTAAGAAATAGAGCTATAGAGGAGATGGGAAAAAGTATCAAGAAACAATGTTGAAGAAAAGATACTGCCAAATCATTATAAGCAAAAGGTGTCTTTTCACAAGTGTAAAAACTTCTTTCTTAGGAGAAAAAACTCTTTGTTTTTAAAATCAATTTTTCTTCCCTAACTTTATTTTCAGTTAAAAAAAATATATAGATATATATAAAAGACAGTGTTATCGTTGAATTGTGTTCCCCCAAAAGACATTGTTCAAATCTTAACCCTCAACACCTATGAATGTGACCTTATTTGGAAACAGGACCTTAGCAGTTGTAATCAAGTTAAGATGAAGTCATGATGAATCCAACATGACTGTGTCCTTATAATAAGAGAAGAGACACAGACACACAGGGAGAAAACCATGTGATGAGCGAGGCAGAGATTGGAGTGATGAGTCTATAAACCAACGCATGCCAAGGAATGTTGCCAATACGTTAAGAAAACGGCATAGAGCAGATTCTCCCCAATGCCTTCAAAATAACATGGCCCTATGGACAATTTGATTTCAGAATTCTAGTCTCAAGAACTGTGGGAAAATAAAATTTTTGTTAATTTAAACCATCCAGTTTGTGGTAATCTGTTACAGAAACCTAGGAAACTTTAACAGAGAACCAAACTGCCTGTTTACTTTTATTTTTCTAGTGAAATGTCAGATCAGTTTCTCAGACTAAATAAATATCTGATCAATGTGTACATAAAAGATATTTAATCCAAATAAGAAAATTCTTCAAATCATTCTGCCTTGCACATGGAATATTTCTCCAAATAATAGTGGTTGATATGAAGTTAAATTTTATAATAGGCAGTGAGTCCATGAACACCCAAGTAAAATTTCTTGCAAAATTTGGAATATACATAGTTTTCATGAGACTAAAAGGTAAACAACCATTTTTTAAGAATTATGTTTTTTAATGGTTATTTCTGGATAAACTATTTTTACATGTTTAAAAATCAGCTTTCAACTGCTGATTGGGAAACTTCAATGGGCATAAAATTTACTAGCAGTACAACAAACATGATAAAAGAAATTTGGCATTAGTATAATGGACAAATTCATTATTGCTTTTGCAAGAGTTCAGCTTGCTACTATGAGGAAACCTGTTTTTACTCATTTTGCAAAAAGTAGAATAATTGCATCACCTATTTATTGAATTATGTACTACACAAGTGCTAGGTAGCTAAGCTTTTTACTTATATTATGCATCCCATTTAATCCTTACAATTATATTATTATTATCAAATTTAAAGATGTACAAACTGGGGGTCAGAGAGAATCAATTTGTTCAAGGTCACACAGCTGGTGGGTGTGGCACAGTTGTGGTTAATCAGTCTTAATCTGTTCTATGAATTTGTGTTCTTGAATAGTAAGCTTGTAAGTCATACCCGCTATGCTCTAATTGCCTTTCTAACTACTGAAAATTTTTTAAATCATAATTTGCAAATAAATGTTAAAATATGGGAAATAAATGAAATAGCACTTTTGATTAGAATTATAAATATCTGTGGCTTATTAATGACATGGTCATAAATAGAATGCAATTCAAAGAGAACAAAGGGCTGGTTCTTAATATAATGTGGAAGAAATATAAATTACAGCTATCTGACACAAGATACGTTGCTGTGGTTAAAGAATAGCTGAAGATCAAAATAAGATATGACATGTGGATGAGTTAAAAAAGGAAATATTAGAGAAAGAAGAAATTTGACTACAGGTTGCTTATAGAGAAGCACTGTTTATAGGAACTAGTTCCATTAATTTAAAAATGGTCAATTTTAACTATTTTCTTAAATAGTTAGGTGAATTATGTATATCGAACTAAGAGAAGATTTAAATCATGATTAGAGTGTAATTCTGAGAAAAGAAGTTTTAGAAACAGTCACTTAATAAAAGGGTTAAGAAAGATCTCCCTACTCCTGAGAGCTGTTATACTAGATTGGTTTACTGAAGGAAGCAATGAAATCTATTTTTCTGAAGATCCTTAAAAAGAGAAGGCATACATTATCAGCAGTTCAGAAAGGTTTAGGTGTCTCTCTGCCAGAAAGCCGCCAGTGGATAATCACTTATGGTTCTATAAAGCCTAGTGACTGCATAATAATGCTATTCTTATAACTACGAGGAAAGGGCAACACAGCTGCTTTTTCTTTTCTTTTGTGATCAGGATTTGCTGTCCAAAAAGTTGCAGAATAATTTGAATGTAATTAGATGAAATTTTCCCCAACAGAAAAGCAAGAACTAATTTTGACTCTAGTCAAAAGAAAAGAAAAGAAAGAAAACTCAGAAGCTACACTGGGTTTTTTAAACATTTATGGTCTCCTTTACCTAGAAAGCATCCCTTTATGTACAGCTTAAAAAGCAGACTCATTTGCTGGATGACTTTAGGCCTATGAGTTGAATTAACACTAAATTAAAAATTCTGAACATATCTACAGTTTCTTTGTTTGTACAAAATGCTTGGAGAAATTCAACTTTAGTGCATTCTACTCAAATTTTTGAGTTTACTTTTATTTCATTTTATATTCATCTATTTAAGTCTTTATTTTCAATTAAAGTAGAGAAAGCAGATTCCATACATTTATTATTTTTTTCTTTATAATCCAGTCAATTTCTTTCCAAGCAAACCCCCTTTAAAGGGTAATGTAATTAATTTCAATTTTGAAGATGGCACTGTGGTCCATAATCCTTGGCCAGCTATTTTTCCAGGAGCAATAAGAGCTGCTGTGAAAGTAACGAAATGTTCAATGGGATCTTGCAGTGTATGATTCTCATAAAATATAAAGCTATTAGGGATGTAAAGGGATGACACCCCAAGATTTTGGAGCACTTCAGAATAGTTGTTTAAAATAAGTGAGGGAAAAAATGTAGAAATTAAACAAAAAAAATTCATACATCGTATGGATAATTTTAAAATAAGTAGAAAATAATTCTAACTTCCCAAACTATTTAGTATTTGTAGTTATATGATATGTGTGTCCAAGATAGATGCAAAGAGCCCTATTTTCAAACATGGGTACTTAATTTTTATTATTTAGATTTTTTGTATTTAGGGATTAATGTAGTCCTATACTATATAGTACTCCAGGTAAGGGCAAAAGTAGCTTACTATAATTTTTGACATGCAGCAGTACTCAGGAAAAAAAGAAAAAGAAAAAGAAATAGCTATGCTTATATAAATTGCTACACTAAAGAGTACTTTTTTTTTTCATTAAAACATAAGATAATTCTACTTGTTTCTACATACTTAATAATAGAAAACTCATAGCACAAATATTTCATTGCTTGCCTCCAAAAAATTGTTGACATCCTCCGTGGCCATCTGTCAAGGTGATCATTCCTTTGTGTTTGATGGAATTAGAGGAGTATCACAGTTCTACAGATTGATGAAGAAAAATATTCTGTGCTCTTGGCTTCTGGTATATATTTCCTTGGTCCTGTTAAAAAGGAAATAAGGGTGAATTCTGAACAGACAGACAGTTATTCTATATTTCTTTAGATTCATATTTAAAGACATTTTGAGATTCTTAACGAGGTCTCGTTAAGAATCACAGAATTTTAGTCTTACACACAGGACTTGCTAAATTTATGACTCCAGGTAAGAGCGAGCTATATAAATCAGATGATTCAATCCCCATATCTTACAGGATAGGAAACTGAAATCCAGACAGGTTAAACAACTCAGCCATTGTTACAATCAACTGGTAGCAGAGCCAGTGTGACAAACCAGTTCTTATCATTTCAAATCCAGGGCTCTTTCCTCTAGTTATCTCCCAGCAGGTAGAAGAGAAGACTCTCTGGAAGAGGAAGGGAGAGTGGGAATAGCATTATCATGACCAAGCTAGTTTCTCAGCCCTAATGCTTAGAGAAAAATCTAGAAAGAAAGAACAAACATGATAGTTAGGTAATATTTAGATTATTCATTCAAAGCACAGCACTTGCTCAATGAACACCTATGATACTATTTTATTAAAGTACGATTAAGAGTATTTTATTAAAAATGACCAATCACTGTTAAATTTCTGAATTTCACAATTATGATCATTTATTTTTTCTAATCTTTGGTACTGCAACAATCTATTATCCATATAGCAAAAAAGGGATATTTTTTATTATCCACAGAGCAATATTTTTAATAAGAAAATTGGATTTTAGACACTCTTGATCAAAACACTTCAAAGATATCCCAGAGCATCTACGATAAAATCCAAAGGCCTTATCTTGCCTTAGATGACTGGGCCCTGGCTACCTCTGAGAGCCTATCCTATCATTTTTCCCCTTGCTGTGTAATCTACAGCCTAGTGGTCTTCTTGTTCTTCCTTAAATATACTAAGCACACTTTTGGGTAAGGTCTTTGACCTTGGTTCCTCCTCAGACTGGAACATTTCTCCATCTAGGTGCATGTCTGTTCCCAATGACTGAAACATTCTTTTCCCTGAGAGCTCCACTGCATGTTTCAAGAATCTGCTCAAATGTCACCTCCCAGAGAGGTTTTCTCTTACTACTAGCTAAACAACTTTCCCACCCTCCAGCATTCATCCCTCTCCCTACTGACCCTCTTTTTTCTATACCCATACGTACTTCATTTCCAGTCACAGTATTTATAATTTCTAGATATTAAACAACCCAATATAATCCCCAGGGGGCCAGATGTGTTTTGGGATTAAGTATTATTTGAGTTTTTAAAGGTAATATGGTAAATGGACTATAATTATGCGGCTTCTCCCCCTAGTCTGAGAGGTCTGGGACAGTACTCTGAAATAAAATGTTAATATCTCTACAGCAAAACATATATCCATTCTCAGTGGTATTTGTAAAAAGACAATAAATAGCTCATATCAGTTTTACCACTAAACAAGTTAAGATTAGGTCAGGTTTTACCATTATATGAATTGCAAAAACTTTCAGTTTTAGAGCTTTTGGATTTTGGAATTGCAGATAAAGAATTGTGGAATATACTATGCATTCATTTTTTTATTGCCTGTCTCCTCTATGTAATGTATGCTCACAAGACCAGCTTTTTTTTTCTTTTTCTGCCGTATGCCCAAGTACCTAACAGATAAGTACTCAATAAATATTAGTTAAGTAGGTAAGTGAAGGTTTCTGTAAGGATTAGTTTTTTTTTTAACATTATAAGTAAACCCTATCCTATAATAATATTCTTCTCAGTTGAAGGAAGTTGAAAAAATTATTTTAAAAGCTTCTTAAAATTATTTCTTCTTATATGGGTTGCTGAAAGAAAAAAATATGATAAACAGCACTTAGATAATAGTGAGGGACCATAAAAAGGAACAAAATTGGGTCATTTGTAGAGACATGGATGGACCTAGAGACTGTCATACAGAGTGAAGTAAGTCAGAAAGAGAAAAACAAGTATATTAACGCATATATGTGGAACCTAGAAAAATGGTACAGATGAACCGGTTTGCAGGGCAGAAATAGAAACACAGAAGTAGAGAACAAACGTATGGACACCAAGTGGGTAAAGTGGTGGGGGGTGGGATGAATTGGGAGATTGGGGTTGACGTGTATACACTAATATGTATAAAATAGATAATAAGAACCTGCTGTATAAAAAAATAAAATTCAAAAAAAACCCAAAACAAAACTACAGGAAACAACACCTGGGCTGCGTAATATAGTGGGAAGAGTTTTCAACTGGAATTCTAGAGATCTAGGTGATTCCTTGCATTCCCATTTTCTATTTAGTTACTTATCTATTTATCATTTATCTATCCACCTTCCATCCATCTATCTCTTTATCTTTGATTTAGATACCTTACCATTCTTGGCCCAACATATTATCTCTAAAATGAGAAGGCAGAACTCAATCTTTAGTAGTTCTATGACTTCACTGAATTAAGTAATTGAGGCAGTAACCACTCTGACTATCCCAGAAGCTGGCTGGCCAGTCTGAAAGACATATAATCTTGTTTATTTAATGTACAATTTAAAAATTAGAGATAAGTTTTTAATTAAATTTAAGCATGCCTGTTTTGAAGTGACACATTTGTAAAATATCTACCTTATATCACAGGTAAACAATACTGAACTTCTGTGTGAGTTTCTGCATAAGAGTATGCCTAATAATAACAAATACTTATTGGGCATTTACTATGTGCCAAGTGCTATTCTAAGCTCCGTATGTATAGTATTAAACTTACAATTCTATTAGCTAGGTACTAATATTAAATCTCTGTGGTATATTAGATTATTCCTCCCTTTCCCCACCACACGTTCATGGGAGGTGCATGTGTACCTCTCTGCTCTTTGAGTTTGGGCTTGGCCACGTGACTTGCTTTGACCAAAGAGGATAACAGCAGGCAACACACAAGCAGAGCCTTGAAATACGTAGCTTTAGTAAGTGGGCTTCCTCCTTGCACTCTTGCTTTTTATGCTGAGAAAAAAAATGTTTCAGGTAGCTATAGGTCCAAGGAAGATGAGACATGTGGCACAGACTTAGGCCCATCCTCTACTTGGAACCACGTCCAGTTGAGCTCAACCTGGATCAGACCTCCTCCTGCTTACCCCCCAGACTTCTGAGCAAGAACTAAATGCATTTGTGACATGCCAGTGAGATTTTTGTGGTGGTCTGTACTGCAGCAAAAGCTCACTGATAAACTTCCTTTTTATAGACAGCAAAAATGAGGGTCAGAGATTAATTTGTCCAAACTTTCACAGCTAATAAAGCGGTGGAGGTGGATATGAAGCCATGCAAGTCTAGCTCAAGGGCCTACACTCTTAAGCCCCTATGCTATATTGCTACTACATTATACTGGCATACTGTATTATAAGATATTAAGCCATTTATTAATACGGCAGTGGGTGATCTGGCACATATTGAAATTCCTAATTGTAAATGTAGTCTAATTGTCAGTGGACAAAGATGTCTTGTAGCTTTGAGTGTAAAGTTTCATCTTGAGACATTAATAAATATAAAATAAATGTACTATTTTCTGGAGTCAAACTAATAAGACTACACATCTCTTGAAGTAGCTTCCCAGCTCACCCTGACACCGAACAGTGGCCCTCAGTGCTCATAGATCTACCGCATAATTCTACCCTCTGACTTTGGCTGACCAATTCAGGAATGCATCTGTGATCTAAGCTGAATCATCCAGGTTTCTCTTTTAGTAGCTTGAAATTTTGACATATGAGTGGGAGTCCCCATGAATGGCTCTACTCTAGAGAAAGGTGAAATCCCCAGAGCTATCCTTGTTCATTTTCTTCCCACCTGTGAATTTCATGATACTCTAGTATCTTCCCAGGCAAATGCCCTTTTAAAATAGGCTTGCCAAACTCTGTTTTTTCTTACTGCAACCAAAAGAAAATCCATTGTTTTCTTTTAAAAAACCATTGTTCTTTTTGTTATAATTTAAAAGTGCAGAGGAAGGATTTCTTAAAAAGACCAAATGAAGCTTGCATTTGCTTTTTGATCCTGTCAAAGTAATTTTGCAGTTTAGAGTTATGGATTGTGTGTCTCCTGATACTAGTTAAAAATTCTTCCGTATTTTAAAAACCAGGGTTCATGGACCCTAAAGGATCTGTGGATAGAACTATATTTTAGTAAAGTTGCAAAAAGTAGATTTCCTTTGTAATCCTATGTATTTTATGCATTTAAATACATTTTGTTTGTAAGGAGCTTTCTATATGCCTTTTGATAATGAAAGGCAAGTAAACATATGGGATTATTTTTGTCATTGATTCACTCAGAAACTATTTATGAGACTCAAATATATTCCAGACATTGTTTTAGGTACTGAAGATACAACAGGGATGAGACAAAGTCTCTGCCCTCATAAAGGAATAAGAAAGAAAATGAGGAATATAATTAAAAATTTTCATAGTACTGTTAGTAATGAACTTGGTACATCTATACAGTAAGGAGATGAGGGTAGCTTGAAAGTGTGAGAGTATGTGGTGGTAAAATGCCCGTGGAAAGTTTATGAGCAATCCTTAATCTATACCTAATCTTCAAGAGGAATATATCAGCATATATAGGGAACCCTGCAAGAAATCTTATGTAAGAGTAAATAATAAAGCATTCAATACTACCACCACCACAATGGCAATGATTTTCATGCTTTTTACTTTACCAGTGATTTCATATCTACTACTATAATATAACCTCAATACTTCTTCCAGATGAGCAGGAGAGAAAATGAAGCCTCAGAAGTTTGAGAAATTTGACCACTTTGCGTAGTAGTAAAACCAACTACACCCTGGTTTCTAAGTTTCCCAGCTTTTCTTTTCATTATACCACACTACATCATCTTAACAAAAGACGATTAGTTTCACAGCAGGCAGCGTTGAAATTTCCTTTTATTTACTTCTGTGAGCTACTTGTGAAGTGGGAGAAAGAAGCAACATTATTGGGGTCACACAGAAGCTGCTGGTAACAAATTGAACATCTTTTGTCTTCAGGCATAAGCTCAAATCACTTTGGGATGTCATGATAGAATTGGTAGTGGAGGAGTTTAAGAATGCATTACAGCAGACTTTTCCCAACCAGAAGATTTAACCATCTAGAGTAGGGGTTGGCCAACTTCAGCCAGCGAACAAACCCAGTTTGCCACCTGTTTTTTGTATGCCCCCCGCATCCCCCCAAGCCAAGAATGGTATTTACATTTTAAGTGGTTCAGAAAGCACCACAAGAAAAAAAAATCATGACACCTGAAAATTATATGAAATTCAAATTTAAGTGTCCATAAATAAAGCTGAAACACAGCCATGCTCATTCGTTCATGTATCACCTGTGACTTCTTTCATGCCTCAACAGTAGTTGAGGACCTGCTGGTCAGTCAAGCCTAAAATATTTACTATCTACCTGGCCTTTAACAGAAAAAGCTAGCTGATCGCTGATCTAGAAGGTCACAGAGTTTTCCAAGGAGTTCATGTTAAAGGTGGTAAAAACATCTGTTTAAATTTTTAATTTAAGAAATTAATAACTGCATAGTTATCTAATGGAATGATTTGAGAGCACCCGAGGCATATGAGTCAATGACTATCCTAGGGGCCTGAGAAGCATGCTTGCATCTCAGCCACGCAGGCAGCTGATCACTCGGATGACCTCCTTGACACCATGGTGTTTGTGATTGTTACAGAGGTTTAAATTGTTTAACTACCAGTCCTACATTTTCAAATTTACTGTCACACAGATTGCTGGTTAAAGACAGCAAACACAAAGAAACTTTTGGTGACATATAATTAATGAGGAGAATAAAAATTCTATGAAGCCTGTAAATCTGCCTTAAGATGACTGTCATCAAATCTGTAAGTTGCATTTATCTAATCAAAAGGAACCCCTAAAAGACTCAAATGTTCTAAAAGTCAGTATTAAAAAGAATATGGTGATGATCATTTTCAAAATTTTCTTGAGTAAAATTTTCTCTTATTTAGAAATTAAAATCAGCTGATTTTGCAAGCAGATTTACAGGCTTCATAGGAGTTTTATGCAATAAACAGTTTTCTAAATATTTTTGTTTTTGAAACTTGTTGTATTTAGAAATGTTACTTCTCTGAATGTTCACTATAGAGGTCCATTTCCCCTTGATTTGTAATGTTCCTCCATAAAGCTTTGGGTTGTGATCTAATTTTTAACAATATACGTTCCCAACATTTTTGTAACTGAAAAACAATGACATTCTTCTTGAAAGTTTTAACACTTACCTATTAAAAAATGTTGAGAAACACTGTACCAAAGGGAAAATAAGTGATAATACTTATTGACTCTACATATTCATTCATTATTCTTCCAGCAAACAAATGAGTAGAAACTCTTTGCCAGCCTTGTAGAAAAAAGCCAAGAGATAAATGACAGTTTTTGTTTTCAAGGAGCTTACAGGCCGGTAGCTAGAAAAGTGACAAGTATACCGATTGTTAAAATTCAGTTTGTTGACTTCTTTAATAGATGTAAAGTAAGGTGCTCACAGATGTAAAGAAGCTGCTACTTTATAATCTAGACAAAAATGAACTCAGTTCCTGGTGGCGAAAACAGAAGAGAGACTCTCTTTTCAAAAAGGATGCACTTTAGTTACGGATATAAGGAAGGCGGGGTCTAGTGAATGTTTATCTAGAAAAAAGGATAAATTAAATATTCTCAACAGATGACCAAATTCTCCTCTTCTCTTAATTTCCAGAGAGTTTACACAATACCTTCATTCAAAACTTTTGGGAGTCAGATGTGTTTTGTAATTAACAACTTTTTAGTTTTGAAAGGTAAGTTTAAATCCATTATAACTGTTAAAAAACATATCAAAACTAAAAAAAAACAACAAAAAACCACAAGTTTTTAATGCCTAAAACATACATCAAAGACTGCTCTGTACCAAAAGATAATTTTAGGCTTCCTGTCGCTGATAATAACTTATTCAAAAAGAATAAACTATCATGAGTTGATGAACAGATACATAAAATGTACTACCATCCATACAATGGAATATTATTTGGCCATAAAAAGGAATGAAATTCTGACACATGCTACAACATGGATGAAACTTGAAAACATTATGCTAAGTGAAAGGATCAAGACACAAAGAGCAGAATAATGTATGATTCCATGTATATAAAATGTACAGAATAGGCAAATACATAGAGGCAAAAAGATTAATGACTGCCAGGGGCTTGGAGTAGAGGGGAATGAAGAGTGACTGCTAAAGGGTACAGGGTTTCTTTTTGGGGTGATGAAAATGTTCTGGAATAAGTAGTAATTGATGTACAACATTCTGAATACACCAAAAAGCACTGAACTGTACAATTTAAAATTGTGAAATTTATAACAAATTGTATTTTAATAAAGCTGTCATCAAAATTTTTTCTATGAAGAAGAATGAACTTATTTTGTCAGAGAATGTTCAATCTCTAAAGTATTAAAAATAAACTGCTAAGATGAACTATCCTAGGGAACTATTTCTGTTTGTGACTGAATAACCACATTGATCTTGTAAGACAGCTAAAAGAAAGTAGTAATAAAGTTCTTCAGACACTTCATGTTTAAAAATCTAAGCACATACACAAAAATCTAAAACATGGGAACACATATAATTAGTATGGATAAGTAAAGAAACATAAGAAAAGAATCAAACGATAGACTAAACCTGGTTTAGACTATAGTTTGTCCTTACTTCAAACACATAACAAATATTAAAAATTCCAATCAGATGCTGAAAATAGTCCTAAAGCGTTAATCTGGTATTTTTTCCCCCTCTAAATTCAAAGTCCAAATTAGGTTAGGAAATATTTATAAACCAATCTACAACCACTACAATAGGATCACTGTGAACAATGGTATTTGGGAACTGGAATAAATTTAAAATTGAAGATTCAATCAGAAGAATGAAAGAATGAAGAAATTAGAATCTGTCTGAATTTGAACCTGAAGTTTTAACATGCAAAAGGTGAATTATAGAGCAAAAAACAAACAAGAAAAGAGACAGCAAAGTCCACCAAAATCTATGTTCATTTACTTGAGTCCCATACTGATGTTCCAGTTAGGCTTGAGCTGAAGATATTACTATCTAGAATACTTAAATTGGCTTGATGATTCAGGTGTTAAGATCAACTGAATGATTGCTTCCATTGGTAGATCACAACTAGTCAGCAAATGGGTAAAGAGAGAAATTTACTCCAGTGGTTTGGGAAAGTCTACAGTGAAATTACAACTGCATAATCTTCATATATATATATGAAAATTTATACATATACTGAAAATTTGAGTCAAAAAGCTTTATATATATAGCAAGAAACACTTTCTTTAATATTCATCGAAAATAAATTGTAACAGGATAAAATTCTTACCAAATTACCAATATTTATTTAGTTATATATTTTTTATAGCTTGTGTCTTATTCCTATTGGGCAACGTAAGTAAAATAAATAAATTTCAATTTATAAATATAACATAACAATATGATTACTAGATTCTAGTAAATGACCATGAGATAAATTCAAGCAGCTCCCAATATATACTTTAATATGTGGTAAATCACAACAACACTATTAGAAATTCTTTTGTTTTGGTTTTTAAAGATCATAATATAAGTTTACTACTAGAAAGCTTAATAATATAAAGTATAAAATATAATTGGATCTAGGTAATTTAGCAAAATATGAGCTTTCCAGTCATTTTATAGAAGCTGCTATCTCTTGAACAGTTTGTATAAAATCATGTGGTATGTTTGAAGTATGAGAAAAAAAGAATTCAGAATTCTTGCGGAAGTAGTACACTCAACATTGGAGATAGAAAGGGATGATGGGTAGGTACACATATGTGACAATAACATAGCAACAGCAACTGATTTGTATGAAAATCAGTCTATAGGTCCTGTTTAGGATGAAGAAATTGGCTAATGCTTGCAGCTAGAAGTAAGTAGTTTTATGGCTTTACTTTTCTTTTTGGAATGAAAATATTAAAATAACATGTAAAGAGGGAATTCCCTGGTGGTGCAATGGTTAAGACTTTGCCTTCTAATGCAGGAGGTGAGTGTTTGATACCTGGTCGGGGAGCTAAGATCGCACATGCCTCGTGGCCAAAAAACCAAAACATAAAACAGAAGCAATCCAGTAACAAATTCAATAAAGACTTTAAAAATGGTGTACAGCAAAAAAATCTTTACCAAAAAAGACCATGTAAAGATACCTTCAAGATGGAGGAGGAGTGAGACTTGGAGATCACCTTCCTCCCCACAAATACATCAGAAATACATCTACCTGTGCAACAACTCCTACAGAACACCTACTGAACGCTGGTAGACCTCAGACTTCCCAAAAGGCAAGAAACTCCCCACGTACCTGGCTAGGGCAAAAGAAAAAAGAAAAAACAGAGACAAAAGAATAGGGCAGGACCTGCCCCTCTGGGAGGGAGCTGTGAAGGAGGAAAAGTTTCCACACACTAGGAAGCCCCTTTATGGGCAGAGATGGGGGGTGGCAAGGGGGAATCTTCGGAGCCACGGAGGAGAGCACAGCAATAGGGGTGCAGAGGGCAAAGTGGAGAGATTCTAGCACAGGGAATAGGTGCCGACCAACACTCATCAGCCCGAGAGGCTTGTCTGCTCACCTGCCAGGGCGGGTGGGGGCTGGGAGCTGAGGCTCCAGCTTCGGAAGTCAGATGCCAGGGAGAGGACTGGGGTTGGCTGTGTGAACGCAGCCTGAAGGGGGCAAGTGCACCACAGCTAGCCGGGAGGGAGTCTGGAAAGGCCTAAGAGGCAAGAGACTATTGTTTTGGGGTGCGCAAGGAGATTCAGAGCACCACCTAAATGAGCTCCAGAGATGAGTGTGAGCCGCGGCTATCAGTGTGGACACAAGAGACGGGCATGAAACACTAAGGCTGCTGCAGCCACCAAGAAGCCTGTGTGCAAGCACAGGTCACTATCCATATCTCCTCTCCTGGGAGCCTGTGCAGCCTGCCACTGCCAGGGTCCCGTGATCTAGGGACAACTTCCCCAGGAGAACACACGGCGCGCCTCAGGCTGGGGGAACATCACGCCAGCCTCTGCCACCGCAGGCTTGTCCCGCATTCCGTACCCCTCCCTCCCCCTGGCCTGAGTGAGCCAGAGCCCCAGAATCAGCTGCTCCTTTAAGCCCCTCCTATATGAGCAAAGAACAGACACACTCAGGCGACCTACATGCAGAGGTGGGGCCAAATCCAAAGCTGAACCCCAGGAGCTGTGCGAACAAAGAAAAGAAAGGGAAATCTCTCCCAGCAGCTTCAGGAGCAGTGGATTAAATCTCCACAATCAACTTGATGTACGCTGCATCTGTGGAATACCTGAATAGACAACAAAATCCCAAATTGAGGAGGTGGACTTTGGGAGCAACTGTAGACTTGGGGTTTGCTTTCTGCATCTAATTTGTTTCTGGTTTTATGTTTATCTTAGTTTAGTACTTAGAGTTTATTATCATTGGTGGATTTGTTTATTGATTTGGTTGCTCTCTTCCTTTTAATATAAAGATATAAATACATTTTCCCTTTTTCTCTTTTTACGAGTGTGTATGTATATGCTTCTTTGTGTGATTTTGTCTATATAGCTTTGCTTTTACCATTTGTCCTAGGGTTCTATCTGTCATCTTTTTCTTTATTTTTCTGTATAGTTTTTAGTGCTGCTTATCATTGGCAGATTTGTTTTTTGGTTTCGCTGCTCTCTTTTTTCTTTCTTTTTTTTAAAAATTATTTTCAAATTTTTTTATTATTAATAATTTAAAAAATTTTAATTTTAATAACTTTATTTTATTTTTTTCTTTCTTTCTTTTTCTCTGAGCCATGTGGCTGACAGGGTCTTGGGGCTCCGGCTGGTTGTCCAGCCTGTGCCTCTGAGGTGGGAGAGCCAACTTGAGGACATGGTCCACCAGAGATATCCTGGCTCCATGTAATATGAAACAGCGAAATCTCTCCCAGAGATCTGCATCTCAATGGTAAGACTGAGTTCCACTTAATGACCAGAAAGATACAGTGTTGGACACCCTATGCCATACAACTAGCAAGACAGGAATACAACCCGACCCATTAGCAGAGAGGCTGCCTAAAAACATAATACGGTCACAGACACCCCAAAACACACCTCCGGGCGTAGTCCTGCCCACCAGAAAGACAAGATCCAGCCTCAGCCACCAGAACAAAAGGTACCAGTCCCCTCCATGAGAAAGCCTACACAAGCCACTGAACCAACTTTAGCCATTGGGGGAAGATACCAAAAACGACAGGAACTATGAACCTGCAGCAGGCGAAAAGGAGATCCCAAACACAGTAAGTTAATATTAAAGCTCCAACCAAAAGACATAGACTGGCTGAATGGATAAATAAACAAGACCCATATATATGCTGTCTACAAGAGACCACTTCAGACCTAGGGACACATACAGACTGAAAGTGAGGGGATGGAAAAAGATATTCCATGCAAATGGAAATAAAAAGAAAGCTGGAGTAGCAATTTTCATATGACAAAATAGACTTTAAAATAAAGAGTATTACAAGAGACAAAGAAGGACACTACATAATGATCAAGGGAGCAATCCAAGAATATAACAACTGTAAATATTTATCCACCTAACATAGGGACACCTCAATATATAAGGAAAATGCTAACAGCCATAAGGGGGAAATCGACGGTAACACAATCATAGTAGGGGAATTTAACACCCCACTTTCACCAATGGACAGATCATCCAAAATGAAAATAAATAAGGAAACACAAGCTTTAAATGACACATTAAACTGTCACAAAGAAAGAAAACTACAGGCCAATATCACTGATGAACATAGATGCAAAAATCCTCAACAAAATACTAGCAAATGGAATCCAACAGCACATTAAAAGGATCATACACTATAATCAAGTGGGGTTTATCCTAGGAATGCAAGGATTCTTCAATATATGTGAATCAATCAATGTGATACACCATATTAAGAAACTGGAGGATAAAAACCATATGATTATCTCAATAGATGCAGAAAAGCTTTCGACAAAATTCAACACCCATTTAAGATAAAAACCCTCCAGAAAGTAGGCATAAAGGCAACTTACCTCAACATAAGAAAGGTCATATAGGAGAAACCCACGGCCAACATCGTTCTCAATGGTGAAAACTGAAACCATTTCCTCTAAGATCAGGAACAAGATAAGGTTGTCCACTGTTACCACTATTATTCAACATAGTTTTGGAAGTTTTAGCCACAGCAGTCAGAGAAGAAAAAGAAATAAAAGGAATCCAAATCGGAAAAGAAGAAGTAAAACTGTCACTCTTTGCAGATGACATGATACTATACAAAGAGAATCCTAAAGATGCTACCAGAAAACTACTAGAGCTAATCAATGAATCTGGTAAAGTAGCATGATCCAAAATTAATGCACAGAAATATTTTGCATTCCTATACATTAAAGATGAAAAATCTGAAAGAGAAATTAAGGAAACACTCCCATTTACCATTGCAATGACAACAAAAACATACCTAGGAAGAAACCTACCTAAGGAGACAAAAGGCCTGTATGTAGAAACCTGTAAGACACTGATGAAAGAAATTAAAGACGATACAAAGAAATGGAGAGATATACCATGTTCTTGGATTGGAAGAATCAACATTGTGAAAATGACTATACTACCCAAAGCAATGTAGAGATTCAATGCAATCCCTATGAAATTAGCAGTGGCATTTTTCACAAAACTAGAACAAAAAATTTCACAATCTATATGGAAACACAGAAGTCCCTGAATAGCCAAAGCAATCTTGAGAAAGGAAAATGGAGCTGGAGGAATCAGGCTCCTGGACTTCAGAGTGTATTACAAAGCCACAGTAATCAAGGCAGTATGGTACTGGCACAAAAGCAGAAGTATAGATCAATGGAACAGGATAGAAAGCCCAGAGATAAACCCATGCACATATGGTCACCCTATATTTGATGAAGGAGGCAAGAATACACAGTGGAGAAAGACAGCCTCTTCAATAAGTGGTGCTGGGACAACTGGACAGCTATATGCAAAGAAATCAAACTGGACTACTTTCTCACACCATATACAAAAATAAGCTCAAAATGGATTAAAGACTTAAATATAAGAGTTTAAACCATAAAGATTCTCGAAGAAAACAAAGACAGTATGTTCTTTGACATCAGTCTTAGCAATATTTTTTTGGACATGTCTCCTCAGGCAAGGGAAACAAACGCAAAAATAAACAAATGGGACTATATCAAACCAAAAAGCTTTTGCACAGCAATGGAAATTATCAACAAAATGAAAAAGCTTCATATTGAATGGGAGAAAAACATTTGCAAGCAATATATATGATATGGGGTTAATATCTAAAATATACAAAGAAATCATACAACTCAAGAGCCAAAAAAAAAAAAAAAAAAAAAAGCCTATTAAAAAATGTGCAGGGAATCTGAATAGAAATTTTTCCAAATAAGACATACAGATGGCCAACAGGCACATAAAAAGATGCTCACCATCACTAATCATGAGTAAACCACATGAGATATCACCTCACACCTGTCAAAATGGCTATTATCAGAAGGACAACAAATAACAAGTGTTAGAATGTGGAGGAAAGGGAACACTTAAGCACTGTTGGTGAGAATGTAAATTGCTGTAGTCACTGTGGAGTACAGTATAGAATTATCTCAAAAAATTAGAACTACCATATGATCCAGCAATTCCATTTCTGGGTATTTTTCTAAAGAAAACAAAAACACTAATTCAAAAAGATATATGCACATTATATAATGTTCACAGAAGCATTATTCACAATAGCAAAGATATGGAAGTAGCCTAAGTGCCCTCTGACAGATGAGTGGCTAAGGAGGACGTGGTATATATATACACACACATGCACAGTGGAATATTACTCATCCATAAAGAAGGATGAAATCTTTCCATTTGCCACAACATGCATGGACCCATAGGGTATCATGCTAAGTGAAATGAATTAGACAGAGAAAGACGAATACTATATGATTTCACTGATATGTGGAATCTAAAAAACAAAATAAGTGAACAAACATAACAAAACAGAACAGAGTCACAGTTACAGAGAACAAACAGGTGGTTGCCAGAGGGGAGGAGGGGAGGAGGATAAGTGAAATAGGTGAGGGAAATTAAGAGGTACAAACTTCCAGTTAACATATAGCACTGTATAAGTTTATGCTGTACACTTTAAACTTATACAGTGCTATATGTTAATTATATCTCAATAGACCTGGAAGAAAAAATCCTTCTGTATTCTTGGAGAAATCAAATGAAGAAGTTACAATATATTAATACCAATATTAATGAAAAAGAGAAGTAATAATAAAGGTTAAAAATCACATTTGGATTTGGAAACTTTTTACATTAAATACAAAAAGAAATCCTATGCAGAAACATTACTGGAGACATTTAATTAAAATTTAAGTTGCTTTAAATAAATTCTTTTACTATAACTTTGAGAGGCACTTGGTGACACTATTTGTATTAACTTTATACTTCATGAAAGCATTTGCTTTGTTATAAAAAGTTTTGGTTTAAAGTTTCTAAGAAAAATAAGTAATTAAACAGAAAAGTTGGGGAATGAAGAGTCCATATAAGTGACAAACAAAAGAATCTATAAAAATAACTAATAGCCAAGTGATGCTTATAGGCAACTTAAAAAAAATTGACTGCTAAAAATGTAAAACAAGAAGTAGGTATATAGCAAGATCACAAAATTGCTTCTAGTCACACATTTCACTTAGTAGAAATGAAATCTTATAATTTAAGCCTATTAGAGTAGTTATCTGGGTGAAGCAAAAACACAGTACAATGTCATTATTTCATGTCTTCACAACTGTATGACATGCAAGCTATGTAAAATCCATTAACTAATGTGGAATACAGCAAGGAAAGTTCTACTAATTACACATTGTTGAATATTTTCAAGTCCCATACATAGAGATTAAAGTATAACTGCATAATATAAAGTAAAAATAAACACATTTGTACAATTAGCAAGAAGCCCCAAATTATACACTATATGTAATTTCATATAATATAACCCTTCCTTCTGGTTTGCTCTTCATTGCCTTTCTTGTTCTCTAACCCCTCACATTTTAAAACTTAGCCCCAAGGCCCAGAATTATACAGTCCATCCTACCCACTCTAGCTCATAGTATGCTCCCCTTTCTCTGGACTCTTGGTTGAGAGTACTACCCACTTAAAAGTCATGAGATAGAGCAAAAAGCCAACTGATTTTTTCCCCATAGCACAGAGATAATCCATCGTATGTTTATTTCTAAGGTCATTTAAAAAATTTATTAAAGTAATTCATAATGCTGGTAAAATTCAAAGAGCACTGCAGGTTGTAAAGTGAAAAATAAAAGCCCATCTCTCTCTCCACAGATGAACACCATTATAATTTCCTTCATATCTCATTCTATAGATTTTATACACCTGTCTCAGAAACTCTTGGGGACAAATGTATTTAGGAATCTGGAGTTTTTCAGATTTAGAAAGATAATTTGATGCATTTATTGAATTTTACCACTAACACCAGTCAATGGTGTCTAGCCAGCAGCTCATAATCAAAGACATTCATGTTATCTGTAGTGAATATTCACCCTTTGATATAAACATAGAACATAAATAATTTCACATATTAACAAATAGCTTTTATTTTTTTCCTCAGAGGATATTTTATTCCTCCAGCTTTGTTGAGATATAATTGGTATATTTCTGTACAACGTGATAATTTGATACACATAGTGCAAAATGATTACCTCAGTAAGGTTAGTTAACCCATCTATCACCTCACTTAATTACAGTTTTGTGTGTGTGTGTGTTTGTGGTGAGAACATTTAAGATCTACTCTCTTTACAACTTTCAAGTATATAGTATAAGTATTGTTAACTATAGGTACCGTGCTAAATATTAGATCCCAAGAATTTATTCCTCTTGTAACTGGGAGTTTGTATACTTTGACCAAAATCTCCCCATTTCCCCTACTTCCCAGCCCTTGGCAATCACCCTTCTAATCTCTGTTTCTATGAGTTTGATTTTTTTTTAAAAAGACTTCACATATATGTGAGATCATGCAGATCATGCACACATATATGTGTGACATATTTCACTAAGCATAATGCCCTCAAGGTCCATTCATGTTGTCACAAATGGGAGGATTTCCTCTCTTTTTATGGCTGAATAATATTCACATATACATACATATAGATATACAGTCATATGTAAATATATATATGATATGTATATATCACATTGTATATATGTATATATGTTTCACATATATATTTATATTTATTTATATATATATAATATATATATATTTCACATATATATCCCATTTTTATTATGCATTCATTAATCAATGGACACTTAGGTTGTTTCCATGTTGTGGCTACAGTGAATAATGTTGCAATAAGCATGGGGGTGCAGGTATCACTTTGAGATAATGATTTCATTTCCTTCCAATATATTCCCAGAAGTGGGATATATATATATATGCAGATGTGGGGCCATATGGTAGATCTATTTTTAATTTTTTCCATAATGTTTTCCATAATGGATGTACCAATTTACATTCACCCTTAGGGTTCCCTTTTCTCCACACCATTGCCAACACACGTTGTTTATTTATTTTTTGATAACAGCCATTCTTACAGGTGTAAGGTAATAGCTCATTGTGGTTTTGATTTGCATTTCCCTGATGATTAGTGAGGCTGAACTCCTTTCCCGGTATCTGTGGGCCACCTGTATGCCTTTTTTTGAAAAATGTCTATTCAGGTCCTATGCCCATTTTTAAACCAGATTGTTCACTTTTTGGCTATTAAGTTGTATGAGTTCTTCATATATTTTGGATATTAACCTCTTATCTGGTGTGTGGTCATAAATAGCTTTTAAATTCTCAATGAACTCAGGTGGGCTCTTAATGTTCCCTGGTCAGTCAGGTTTTACCGCCAACATGTACTGAGGGAAAAAGAACCTTTTGTATTTCAGAGCCTTTTTCCTTTTAGAATTGCAATTATAGACCTGTATTAACACTACCTTTTAGAATTGCAATTATAGACCTGTATTAACTCTACCCATGGAAACACAATATATTACCATATACCTAAATGATAAATTGTGTCCTTTTATTCATTCACATGCTTCACTATAAATGAAACGCAATCTTGTTCTTAGTCATGGTATTCAATGACTGAAATCTAAGAATACTACATATTTGACTCTCACTAAATACAGGTAGTAACTTAGTACCCACTAGTAAAGGGTCTCATTGTTGAGTTATTTCTGGATTTGTGTATATTTCCTAGAAGCAGCTTATACAGAGAATTCAGAAAAGAGAACTCAGTTAGTTGGGTCAAGTGAAAATGCTCTATCACATGGCATGTGGTGTATTCATTCAATGTCTAACTATTGTCTCCAACACTGCAACATCATGCCTTGCATTGCTTCTGGATGTATCCCATCCACATTCCCTCTTTGCTATTGATTGTGGGTTATAATTATTTATATTTTTTATATATGTTTGGTTCAGCCTTTGATATTTGCCTCCTTTCATTTCCAACTTCTTTTTTTCCCCCTCTGTATGTTCCCTTACCAGCTGTTTTCACTAGATGTTCAATCTGGCTAATAATCCTTCCAACTCTTTTGATATTTTGTAAGCATTTGTTTCATAGTCTCATAAAGTTTTTACACACTAAAACTTTTAAGCATTTTGAGTTAACAAATGATCAGAAACACATAAAATCCGTATAAACAATTTTATATACTATGTTAAGCTCAAAAGAAGTATGATGCTCATTTTAAAAACTGCATAATATAAGCTTAATTGTAAAAAGATTAAATAAGTAAGCACTCTGAAATGCATTCCTGCCTTAAATGGTCACTACCTGCCTGTCACCTCAATTTTTAAAAAATTATTTATTTATTTATTTTTGCTATACAGTAGGTCCTTATTGGTTATCCCTCTTAAGCACAGCAGTGTGTACTTCTCAATCCCAAACTCCCAGTCCATCCCCACCCCCCTCAGTTTTTTAATTGAGATCTATCATATATTTGCCACCTGCTAATATAGTAAGAATAAGCAGCATGGTTTATTAAGGATCATTTGATGCTCGTACATTTATGTCTAGAATGAGCATGTAAAAAACATGTTCAGCTAAACCTCAGGGAAACATATCTAAGTTTTGTATAAATATAAATAAGCATATATGTATTCCTTTTAAAATTATTAAGATGAGAACATTCTATGTATAATGTCCTATAACTCAGTTAAAAAAAAATTTAACAAGGGTATCCTTCCATTATACCACAGAGATCTGCTTGTTTAGACTGGATGAGACCTAAGTCATGCAGCTGAATGCAGCTGGAGAAAAACCAATAAATATACTGACTGGTCTCACTTTTAAACTCATGAAGAACTCAAGTGGGCTCTTAACACTCTCAGCCAATCATAGTATAGTTTCTTAGTCCATTCAATCTCTCATTTTCCTAGATAATGTCTTCACACCTTCTGTTTCTTGAGTCCTCTCTCTCGCACTCCACATCTAGTCTGTCAGGAATCCAGTTGATTTAATTTCAAATTACATCCAAGCTCCAATGACTTCTCACCACTTCCACTGCCATTCCTCTGGTCTAAGGCATCATTATTTCCAAATTACGTCCCAGATTTTACACTTGCTCCTCGTCAGCCTATTTGTAATAATTATCATTGGTAAAACCAGAGTAAGCTTTTCAGAAATTTGTCAGATCATGTTACTTCTCTGCTAAGACAAAGTCCAATGGATATCATCTTTTTGGCCCCATATCCTACCACTATCCCTCTTGCTCTGCTAAAGACACACTGGCCTCTAACCCTTTTATTTAAAACATCTGACATGTCCCTCTCCCAAGGAGTCTACACTGGTTGTTCTCGCTACCTGGGAACATTCTTTCCTCAGATATCCACATGACTAACCCCCTTGCTTCTTTTAAGTCTTTGCTTAAATTTGCTCTTTCTTGGTAAGACTTACCCTGCTAATCATATTTAACATTGCAACACCTTCTCCCAATTCCACTGACACTGCCAATACAACTTACTCTGTTTTATGCTTTTTTCCATAGCACATATTATCTTCTGAAGTACAACACTATGTATGTATTATGATTATTTTTAAATGTCCCTCTCCCACCACTTGAAGGTAAGCTCCATAAGGGTTTGGATCTTTGTTTTGTTCACTGATCCCAAGCACCTAAAACACTGCCTGGCACAAAGTAGGCCCTCAATAAATATTTGAGAAAAAAAATGAACAAAAGTTTATTCATTTAAGATATATATTTATTTTAATAATTTTTAAAAGCTTAAAATATTTTATAGTAAAATTTACCTCCCACTCCTGTTCTCCATCTATCTAATTCCTATTCTCTCTCCATGAGATAATGTCATCATTGTTATTATTTCCTTGTGTATCCTTGCAGTGATTTTTCTGCATAAGTAAGCATATAAAAATGAACGTTCTCTTCCCCATTATCTTTGAACCACAAAGGTAGCATCCTATACATACAGTTCTGTATGTGTAATATTTTAATTTTAATTGTAACTTGAAAAACTAGACCATGAAGATTTTTCTTTATTAGAAATAGCAAGTTCCTGGTTTGCTTTTAACAGATGCATAGTATTTCATCTGGATGGCCCATAGTTAAATTTGTCCCATATAGATGCACATTAGGTCTCTCCAACATTTGCTATTAAATATTGCTAAGAATAACTTTGTACCTATCTCATAAAGTAATATATCAGTGGATAAACTCTTAGAAGTAATTAACTAGGTCATTGGAAAACATGCTTTTCTAATTTTGACAGATACTGCCAATTACCCTCCATATGATTTGTGTCTATATACAGTCCACCAGGAACATAAAAGAATGCCTCCATTCTCACCAAAACTACTATATCCAATTTTGAGAATTTCAGAAATTCCAATAGGTGACAGGTAGTATTTCATGGTGGCTTTTCTTTTATTAAGAGTGAAGTTGAAATTTTCATATGCTTATGAGGCATTTGTATTTCTTTTTCTGTAAACAGCCTGTTCACATACTTTGTCATTTTTCTGACTGCAATGTTAGTCTTTTAACTTATTTTGTATTTTTTAGGTATATTAAAAAAAATTTAGCCACTTTGGTGTTGGGAAAGCTGGACAGCCACATGTAAATCAATGAAGTTAGAACACTCCCTCACACCATACACAAAAATAAACTCAAAATGGCTTAAAGACTTAAAAGATATGACCCCATAAAACTCCTAGAACAGAACATAAGCAAAACAGTCTCTGACATAAATTGTAGCAATGTTTTCTTAGGTCAATCTCCCTAGGAAAAAGAAATAAAAGCAAAAAGAAACAAATGGGGCCTAATGAAACTTACAAGCTTTTGCACAGAAAAGGAAACCATAAACAACAAAAAGACAACCTAGGGAGTGGGAGAAAATATCTCAAATGATGTTACCCACAAGGGCTTAATTTTCAAAACATACAGACAGCTCATACAACTCAATATTAAAAAAACAAACAACCTAATCAAAAAATGGGCAGAAGACCTAAAGAGACATTTCTCGAAAGAAGACATACAGATGGCTAACAGGTACATGAGACAATGCTCAAAATCACTAATTATTAGAGTCATGCAAATCAAAACTACAATGAGGTATCACCTCACACTGTTCAGAATGGCCATCATCAAAAAGCCTGCAAGTGATAAATGTGTGAGAGGGTATGGAGAAAAAGGAAACTTCCTACACTGTTGATGGAATATAAATTGGTGCAGCCACTATGGAGAACAGTATGTAGGTTCCTTAAGAAACTAAAAATAGAGTTACCATATGATCCAGCGATCCCACTCCTGGGCATATATCTAGAAAAGATGAAAACTCTAATTCAAAAAGACACATGCAACCCAATGTTCACAGCAGCACTATTTACAATAGCCAAGATGTGGAAGCAGCCCAAGTGTCAATCAGCACAGGATGGATAAAGAAGATGTGGCACATATATACAATGGAATATTACTCAGCCATAAAAAAGAACAAAATAATGCCATTTGCAGTGACATGGATGGACCTAGAGATTATTTAAGTGAAGTCAGATAAAGACAAATATCAGGATATCACTTATTTGTGGAACCTAAAACAATGATACAAATGAACTTATTTACAAAACAGAAACAACTCACAGACATAGAAAACAAGCTAATGGCTACCAAAGGTGAAAGGAGGGAGAAGGATAAGTTAGGCATTTGGGATTAACAGATACACACCTACTATACATAAAACAGATAAATGACAAGGACCTAATGTATAGCACTGGGAGCTATATTCAGTATCTTGTAATCACCTATAATGGAAAAGAATCTGAAAAAGAATATATATATAACTGAATCACTTTGCTATATACCTGAAACACAATATTGTAAATCAAACTATACTACAATAAAAAATTTTTTTTTTAATTTAGTCACTTCGGGCTTCCCTGGTGGCGCAGTGGTGGGGAGTCCGCCTGCCAATGCGGGGGATGCGGGTTCGTGCCCCGGTCTGGGAGGATCCCACGTGCCGCGGAGCAGCTGGGCCCGTGAGCCATGGCTGCTGGGCCTGCGTGTCCGGAGCCTGTGCTCTGCGGCAGGAGAGGCCACAGTGGTGAGAGGCCCGCATACCCCCACGGAAAAAAAAAAAAATTTAGTCACTTCAGTAAGAATTGCAAACTTTTTTTTTCTATGTTCAAGTTTGAGTTTTGCTTCTGTGTGTGTGTGTTTGTGTTGCAAAATGAGGTCAGATTTATTAGTCATGTCATTTTGCAGCTTATAGATCTTGTTTTGAAGACATTTTTCTACTCTAAAGTCAAAAGAAGAAAAAAAGAAACCACTCCCATGTTTACTGAGAACCTCTGTAGCTTCATATTTTACATTTAAATATTTGGTACATTTATAATATATCTTGGTGTATGGTGTGAGGTATGGATTCAACTTTTCTTTCCAGATGGCTAACCAGTTGTCCCAACATGTATTAAACAATTGCCCACTGATATGAGATGCCATCTTTATTATTTTCAATATTCCTGCATTTATTAAGTCTATTGCTGAAGTCTATAAACCTGTTCATTCTGTCATTTCCTACACCAATATAGCCGTTTCCAACTAGGTTTCTGTGAGAGAATTAAATTCTACAAAAATATGTGAATAAAATTTTCTTAACTATCTCAAGGGTAGTACTTTCCTGATTTTCCCAAGTATGGTACATAGTACCATTCTAGATGCATAGGAAGTTAATTCACTACATACATTGGCTAAATAATGGCCACCCAAAGTTATCATGTCCTAATCCCTGTAAACTGTAAATGTCACCTTATAAGGAAGAAGGGTCTTTCCAGATGTGATTAAATCAAGGATTCTGAAATGAGGACATTGTCCTGGATTATTCAGGTGAGCCCTAAATGCAATCACAAGGGCCCTTATAAGAGAAAATCAGACACACACAGAAATGGAGGAGGCAATGTGGTCATGGAGCCCAAGAATGAAGTGGGGATGTGGCCATAAGCCAAGGAATGCTGGCAGCCACCACAAGCTCGAAGAGGTGAGGAAACAATTCTCCCTGGAGCCTTAGAAGGAGAATAGCCCTTGATTTTGATTTTGGCCCAGGGACACTACTTTCAGACTTCTGGCATCTGGAACTGTGACAGAATAAAAAGTCTGTTGTATTAAACCACCAAGTTTGTGGTAATTGTTACAGAAGCCATAGGAAACTAATAATATTCTTAGGTTTGTGGCACATACTCAAACAATATACATAAACACAATGTGGCACTAGGGCTTAATTTAAAATTATTTGTTACACATGAAAATTACCCATATGGATACATTAATCTTGTGTTACAATAGCTTAGTGAATGCTATTATTTGTAGTAGTCACTCAGTTGATTAAGTAAAATTCACTGGATGGTAGTTCCAAGTATATAATCATATGATCTGCACAAGGAGCTTTTAACTTCATCTTTCTAAATTTCTTTTATAGTTCTAGTATTTTTCTCTTGGCTTTTTGCCCTCATCACAATGTCAAATGATAGTCATGACAGTGGGCATCTTTGCAATGTTCCTGACTTGTGCAAATGCTTTCAGTGTTTCCTCATTCTTCCCTCACCCCCACGCCTGGCTTATTTGTTCTGTACTGAGAGAATTAATAAACTTTCCAAGTCTGGTGTGTTTTTGACTATTTTCCCTTGTACCTACATTGTTTTTGCTTTATAAGTGTTGGCACCATGTTATTTGGTTTGCAGATATTCATAACTGCTACATCTTCATTGTGTATTGCACTTTTTGCATTAAAAAATGACTTAGTTCATCTCATTTGATGTTTATGTGGAACGACTGGTCTGGCCTGACATTAAGTATTTGCTTGCCTTTATCTGTCTTAATTTTAATTTTTATCCTTCTTTAGTTTTCAGTATTTTAAAAGCAATTTCTTGTATTTCTTGCATATATCAGAAAATAGCATTTTGCTCTGTGATTTAGTTGGAAATCCACTTTCTAAAAAACCAACACAAGCTAAAAGCCCATTTACATTAATTTTTCTCTCCGTTGATTCCCTTCAGTACAATCTTAAATGATAATTATGACAGTGGGCATCTGATAAATGGAACTGCTTTTCATTCTTTTTATTTTAACTTACTTTAGGGATTTTTTTTAAAAGAAATATTTTATCATTAGTTATCTTGTTTCTCTCCATGTGTAGCTTCTCTGTACATATCTTTGTTCCAGTAGTTATGTTTTTATAACTTTATGCAACTTTGTATTTATAAATTAACTTAGTTAATTTATACAACTTTGTCTTTTATTTCCCTATTCAAAATCTATTAGTTCACTTCTATAAGCAATTAAGATATTAGCATATTTCCTGTTACTCTGTCCTGCTCTTTCTTTCCTTCATATTTCAGTTAATACTTTTTAGTATTTTCCTCTGTACTGTTAAACTCTGCTAATACTTTTATTATTTGCAGCTTTAATGGACATTCTTTGAGTTTCAAGTATTAAAGAAGTGGAAATCAACAAACTTATAACTACAAAACCCAGGAGGAAAAGGGGAGAAAATAGGTCAAGGTAGTGAGTAATTTCTATTTTTAGAGAATAGGATATAGTGTTTATATTTTGTTCTCATCTTTATTTTACAGTTAAATCCTTTCAATGCTCACTGCTTATCTTTCTGTGGTAAATTAAGGTATTTCCATCTGAATGGCAGTAGTTCATCTTCTAGGAATTTTTTTCAAAACAATATTCTTTGAGTTCAAAACTGTCTGTAGTCTTTATACCTAAAGACACTTTGAATTTAAAATACAAAATACTTTGTTTTTTATATGGTCATGTAGATGTTACTCCACTGTCAACTGGCCCTAAATGTTATTGTGGATAAATCAGAGACAAGGGCAAATATTTTTCCCCATTTCCCTCTAATCAGTGACTTAATCATTCTTTCTTCATGTTTAAAGTCTGGAAGTTCATGAAGCTATGTCTCAGTACTGACAGTTCTTGGTTAATTTTCCCTGCCCATGGTGTGCCTTTTCCATATATACCTTCTATTTTATAAAAGATATTAAATTTTATCCTTAAATATTTGTTCCTTTTTTTCTTTAGTGTCTATCTTAATTTATCTATCAATATTTACAGACATAACACACAAAATTTTTTCTATGATTATTCTATTCTTTCTTTGGCTTCCTTTGTTTATTCTTCTCATTTTAACCTTTTATATTCCTTAAAAGTACTTTCCATAATGTCTAGTCTCCTCTGTTCTTTCCAATTTCAACTTTGAAATAAGTATTTCTTAAGTTTGTTTTGGCCAGCTCATAATTCACCTTCTGTCATTTTATAACACGTTTCCCAGAGTTCTTGCTTTCTGGATCAGTTCTGCTCCTAGAGTTGATTGCTTTATTCATTTTCTCTCTTCTCTCTCTGTCTCTGTGTCTTTCTATCCATCACTCCATGTCTCTCTCTTTCCTTTTCTTTCTTTATGGAGAAACACATTTAAATATATTTTCAGTAATATTAGGATTCAGTTGTAATCTCCAAACTCTGAAATAGGCAAAAGAAGCTGAGACCTGATAGTAGCCACATGAGCGTAAGTGAAGAGAAGCAGTTTTGGAGAAATGTAGTGGTAAAGGACACCACGGTGTGGATCTCAGAAAGTGATGGCAAAAAATATGCCCTGAAGGTACATAACACACCCTAAGTTGTTACAGGCCTTGTTTATAATCACAGGTATGGGAATACAGGTGAGTTGTGTTATCAGCAGAATCCAGTAGACTCCGTTAGATTTAGAGAAGTAAAGAAGGTAGGGGTTACACACAGAATACATAAACAAGCCATATTTACAGGAAATATTTTGTGTCTGTGGCAGCAGAGAAGACTGTTCCTTGGAAAGCAAATTGGGAACAATACTCTGGACCCTCTCCACCAACACACACACACACACACGCATACATGACAGGTAAAACCATTACATTTGGTCATGAGTAATAAAGAAAAGGACTAGCACGGCACTGATAACAAGGATACTCTAAGCGAATGAAAAGAATAGCAAAACATGACAGGCAGCAACTGACCACTAGAAAAATGTTACTACAATACAAGGGAGAGGTTGGAAAATGGAACATTTTCGTGTTTGTTAGCCATCTGCATTTCTTCTTTGATAAATTACATGTTCAAGTCTTATAAAAATGGGTTGTCTTTTCCATATTGAATTGTTGACACTCTTTGTATATTAAGAAAATCAGCATCTTCCTTGTTGTAGCTACTAACTATTAGTTCTGAGGTTCTGAAGTGCTTTTTAAAGTTAATTTATAGATCTTTCTAATTATTTAAAATTTTTATAGTAAAAATTACACATCTATTATTTTATGGCTTTTAAAGAGTTGCTTTTAAAACAAAATACTAAAGTCACAGTTATCATCCAATGTTTTCCAAAGATGTTTTAAATTTCAGAAATTACATCAATCCTATGTTCAAAACCCACCAATGGCTTCTTGTAGAGTTAAAATAAAACCTAATCTTTAAATTCCTTAATAAGACCTCTAAGTCTCATACATAATTTGCCCCAGCAAGAATCTTTTTAGGGGAGAATATATATCTTTAAAGAATTAAAAAGAAATAAAGATATAGTATGAAAGTGTGTAAGAAAAACTGAAATAAGATAGTAGAAACACATTCAAATGCATCAAAAATTATAACTATTATATGTTTATTTATCATTTCTTTTTGTTAGTGGGTCTATGAACTCCCTGCTTGTGCTCTCTACTCTTTTTTCTTTTTGTACATGGAAATACATTTAATTATTCTTCTGATAATAAATGGTTACAATAAAGTGTCAAACTCTGGAGATAAAGTAAAAATCTTCCAAAGTTAACTACAATTTGGTATATACTATACAGGACATTAGACTGGATGGTTGCCTATTTTTTTCCGAACACTTAACCTTCCCTGAACATAATAACCTTACTTGTTCTTTTGTCAAAATATTTACCTTTTACACAACCTTAACACACGTAACCAGCAGTATGGCAAAGGTTTTAAGAGATGTAAAGAAGTCAATTCAGAGCATTGTTAACCAAAGTTTCTGGTTATAGAATAGCAGAAAACTATTGGAGTTCAGGATTAATTTAGGTATGTGTCAGTGGCAGTTTAAGTCAAGCAAGATTGGGCAGATCAGAGCCCACTGGTCAGGGTTAGGACATTAGCTCAAAACAGAGTGACTATTACATGGCTCAGATGTGGACACTGAGATTGTCTAGGTATTTCCTGACTGAAAGGAAAGTGGGTCTGGGCTATTATACCTGCAGGTGGGAGGACAATCAGGTGTTAGCAGTACCCATGAGAGGGGGACTGGAAGAAGCTGAGGGGAAAACTTGAATAGATCAAAAGGGATTAAAGACATAAATAGCATTCAAAGAAATCTCACAACCAGATACTTTTACATATGAGTTTTAACATACATTAAAGAAACAGTAAATTCATATTATATAAAGTTATTCTAGAAAATAGAAAAAGAGTAAAAGCTGCTCATCTCATTTTATAAGGCCAGTGTAATCTTAACTGCAAAACCAGACAAGGAAAATGAAGAAAAAAGTATAGCACATTCCACTTAAGAATGTAGATTCTAAAATCCTAAGTAAAATATTTGCTAACCAAATACAGTAATGTATTAAAACAATGCACCATGGTCAAGTAGGGTGTAAACTAGTAATGCAGGCATGGTTTAACATTAGAAATTCTATCTATATAATTCACAACATTAATATACCAGGATAAATATCACATGATTATTTTAACAGATGCATAAAAAACATTTTATGGGTTTGAAAGTTATTTATGGTAAGAATGCATAACAAGCTAGAAATAAGAACCTTTCTTAATTTGGTAAAGGTTTTATATTAAAAACCTTCAGCAAGCATTATGCTTAAGTGAGAAATTAGATATATTCTCTTTAAGATTAGGCATAAGATGAGAATGCCTACTGTCAGTACTACCATTTAACATAGTTCCAGAGGAACTGACCAAAGGTATTGGAAAGAAGAAAGAAGTAAAAGTATGTAAGGATAAGGAAATTAGAAATAAAACCGTCATTATGTATAGTTGATAATATGATCATCTCCCTATAAAAATGAAAGAGAGTACAGTAATGTTATTAAGAATGAGAATTCAGTGTTAGAACCAAGGTCAAGTTTCAAAAACTCAGTAGCATTTCTGTACACCAGCAGTAGACTTCAAGAAAATATTTTTAATTGAATACTTAAAACATGAATATCTACTTAAAGGACATCATGCATAAAATTAAAAAGTTGAAAAAAATGGAAGATTGTTTTTAATATCTAAAACTGATAGGAAATGAAGATCTAAAATATATAATAAACTCTTAAAGAACATTAACCAACAGATAGAAACCCAAATGAAAAATAAAGAATATGAACAAGGAATTTCAGAGGAGGGAAGCCAAAAGGCCAACAAGAATATAAAAGAGATACTCAAACTCATTAGTGATAAGAATTCAAATTAAAACAGTGAGCTATAGAATTACACACATTAGATTGAGAGTATTAGAAAGCTAGATAATGTCAAGGGTTGGCAGGAAGGAGGGGGTTACCGCTGGTGAAAGTGTGGTCCAAGTATTTACTTGGCAGAGCATCTGGCAGGACTCAGACAAATTAAGTATAAACCCAGCAATTCTGTTCCTGGGTATATATCCCAAAGAAATCCTTGCAAAGTTCTATGCTAGGAGAAATATGAGGATGTTCATCATGGCATTGTTTGTTACAACAGAAAATTGGAAGCAATCTGGGTGGAAATCACTGGAAATGTGGATAGTTAAAACATGGTAGCTACAAACCTTGGAATACTATGCAGCAGTTAGAAGCAATGTAAACACAACAACATAAATAAATGATAAAAATGTAAAGATAAGTAAAATGAAACAGTAATAAAGAGAATGAGTTACACAGCACAATACCATTTATGCATATTAAAATTTAATGTGCATAAGTTGGGGAGAAGGCATAAGATATAGTTAAGACAAGCTCAACCGTGAGATAACTGTTGAAGCTGAGAGACGGGCACATGAAAGTTCATGATATTACACTCTCTTTTCTTTTTTATTTATTAAAAAATTTCCACTTAAAATATTAAAAAAATACATATATATAAACGAATACTCATGTTCTGAAAATACATATAAACAAAAGAGAACAGTGCAACAGATATTAGACTATCACATTAGAATGATTTCCTATGAGTCCAGGTCAGCAGCATGAGAGTGGAAACGAGAATAAAAGAAAATATATAAATAAATAAAGTGCTTCTCATGGACCAGTGATGACAGTGTGTCATGTGAACTAAGGAATGTGATTAACTCTATTTTCTATGCAAAAGGTACAGTGAAAAGGAAACCTTAGGCTTCCCTGGTGGTGCAGTGGTTGAGAGCCTGCCTGCCAATGCAGGGGACATGGAGAGGCCCGCGTACCGCAAAAAAAAAAAAAGGAAACCTTTTTTTTTTTTTTTTTTAAATCAGAAGGATCTATGTTAGACTGTGGAGATAAAGGAACTATAAAAATAACTCTAATTATTATAATTCAGAAAACAATTTAATAGCTCTTCTAAGCAACCAACTCACCATATAAAACTATAGAAACAAGTTAAAAATAAGTAATATTTATATTTTCAAGAGAAGTCATTTTTGACAATAATATTCATCACAGAAAACTAGCAAAAATCACTAAGCTGCTAACCAGAAATTAAGGGGAAAAAATAGACTCTAAGTACCTACACTCAAAAAGAAAAATAGAGAGCAAAGGAAAAAAAATTCCTGCACCAGAGGCTGTATACTGTTTTATTTGATTCACACAGTAGCAGAAGTGGAGTTTGTCACAGGAAAAATTTTATGCTGATATTGAAAAATTAGGACTTTTCAAAGTATTTCTGGTTTCTTCTGAAAAAAAATAACAAAATTTGATTTTACTGGTCTAATATTCCCACTTAGAAAGGATTCTAGAGCTAAACAAAAGTGCCCCATTAACAGGTCACATATTCTCCAAGGTTCCAGTGTACCTACCTGACACACAAAATTATTTAAAGTACCGTTTTGCATTTTGTATTCTTTGTATCTCACTCAAAATTTTACCAAGTGTATTCAGAAATTTACTCAGTAACATAAGCATGTAAACAGTCATGGGAGACATGCACAGAATATAAGTGAAAGGATATGGTAAGTCAAAACAAATCTTTGGGGGCTCAAGAAATAGTGAAAAAGAGGTTTGGTATTCAGAGGTAATACTATTAGTATCTGAAACTATGACAGTGTTTTTTGGAGTGGTTAAAAAACACACTTTTAATATGGTTAAGGACATAAATAAATTTTAAAAATACTAGTTTCTGTAAAATTATTTTTTCAAGTTAAACTCTACTGAGTTATGCACACAGTTTTGATGGAAGTTTACTTAATCTCTTCTCCAGTCTTCTTAATTGGTTTGCACTCTTCCATAATACATCAATTTTATCAACTTCCCATTATAAATGAAATCTGATACTTCCTGTCAAGATGGTATTAGGGCATAAAAATTTGTTTCCAAATATGAATGAATGCGGTTGTGAGGTTGCTTAGACAGGGCCAGTGACAAAAAGTAAGCAAGTTTAGCAAACTAAATTATAATTTGGCAGCCCTAACCATTTAAATTAGCTTATTTATGAGGCTATATTTATTACTTACCTTGAGTGTCTATTTTTTAAAGATCTTGTCTGTAAACCATATACCCTTCAATATCTACTTCCCATACGCAGAAACTGTTATCTTCAATAAGCATCTAAAAGAGAAACATAAGAAAATATCATGACTTTGAGGTTATAAATATTTTTCCACTTATTTTAAATATTAAAGGAGATCTTGAAATTATTTTTTATGATTTCTTTAATGACTGTGTGCAAAGGGAGGTATGCATCATAGGACATATTTTATGTAATTAAACAGTAATAATAATTCTTCCTTTTAGAAGATCAGAAAGTTTTGTGAAACATATATTTTGATCCCTGGCATAGAGTTTAATAGTTTCTATAAGTACTAATTTTATCTCGCTAACCTAGTTTCTATCAACATTATTAAGAAATATAATTTTAAACATATTGATTCTTATGTCCTACATGAATGTAGCCCTATCCTAGAAAATACTTTCCTTGTTCAGAATGATTACCAAAAATATATTCTCAATTACATTTGAGTTGCCTATAAAAGTCAAAATCATAGAAATCAATTAGTTAAATATTCTGTCCTCATGAAAAGGTATTATTTACCCCTTATCACTTCAACTGTCCAATCAGTGCCTTACATCAACCTAGTAAAGCTTAGCAGGGGTCTTTTAAAAGAAATTGCCGCTAACAAAGAATTGCGATTATTCAGAGAAAATGCTCTTTGTTGAAATAATTTGATTCTGATTTCCTTTGATTTTTTAAATAAGCCTGAGACAAGCAGTTAGGGAAACAGGATTTGGATGCTACAGTGCCATACCTTTAGCACGTGGTTTTCAGTACTATGGATTCCAAAGCCAATCAATAACTTTTTGATTAGGAACATCATTGTTCCTTTCTGTCATTAGTGTAGATCCCTGTTTCAGTTGCAGCTACACATTAAAAACACCTGGGGCACTTCTAAATGTATGGAGACTCAGTCTCTTCCCTAAATATTCTGATTTAATTGGTATCACATGGGGGCCAGAAACTAGCTATTTTTCAAAAGCATTTAGGAAGGATATCTGTTCTGCAGGTTAAGAAACAATCTCACTGCAACTATTTGACTTAGTTTCTACAGATAACTAATAAGACATTAACTTAAAAAAAATACTTGCTACAGATGTCTATGAAAACTAGTAAGATACTTGCTAATCTCACTACTCAATATTTAAAATGACTTCCAAGCTTCCATGACACACATAAACCTACCTCAACAATCTATAAGTTAGATTACATGGATCCAAGCATGGCATAAATGGTGGTTGTAGTGAATCCCAAACTATAATGCACTTAAGGACCAAAGTATTTTAAAATAAAATATAGATTCCCAGGTGCCATGCCCAGAGATTCTGATTCAGAAGAACTAGGCTAATAGGAGTCTCTATTTTTAGAGTTATCTCTGGTGATCATAATACAAAAGGTCTACAGTCCCTGTAAAACAGTGCTCTAAGGGAGTTCCCTGACAGTCCAGTGGTTAGGACTCTGTGCTCTCACTGCCGAGGGCACAGATTTGACCCTGGTTAGGGAACTAAGATCCCGCAAGCTGTATAGTGTGGCCAAAAACAAAACAAAAAAAACAGTGCTCCAAGTATTTATAAATAGTGACTATTACTAGAACTTCATTATAAGCATTTATAAAAAAACTTCTTGAGTTTATTCTGCGGTTACATTTCTGATCTTTAAAGATAATTCTGAAACCCACTGGTAAAAAGTAACTTTAAACAAGAGTAAATAGGATTTCAGCAATAAATCAATGTAGTTAAGCTAAAATAATGTTTATGGATCATATATTTTGTAAGCTTTGCTATCCTCCTAAATAAACTGTGTAGGTATTTGATAAAATACTTGTGGCCCAAAAAAGAGAAAATCAGGTTATATTCTATAATGAAAATTTAATCTAAAACCTCATATATAACTAGAAACATGCCCTCAATGTCTCAAAATTAAAATTTTTTGTCCTTAACTTAGTGGGGGAAAAAGCTACTCTAATATCATTTGCTCTGTTTAAATACAAAGCCAAGAAAACATCTTGATTCATTTTCTTCAAGAACATACACACACACACAAACATAACTTACTAAAAATAACATGAAATAGGCTGTTAACATTTTAGTTTTGAAAATTCTTATAAACAGGTCCAGAAGTACTTCACAATAAAAATAATATATTCAACATCACTTACTCTTTAGATTGTTTCTGAAAAAGTCTAATAAACAGAGGTAAGTATCGGAGTCTCTGTTATACACAATAAAGATGGTAATCAACAAGTACTAAACCTTGAAAGAAAACTATAGATATTTTCTCTTATCTGCCTAAGATGGAAGACCTCCTAATAAAGTATTCTTCCTACATGCATGTGCCGCTAAAGACTTTAGGTTTTTCTACTAAGTTAACATCAATCTTAAGTTCGTGACCAAAGTCGATTTTTTCTCCCAGGCTTAGTGCTGCTTAACAGCTGGGCAACAGTCATGGACTTCCCAAATGTCTTCACAAAAAGGGAGCTATCCCACCTCTCAAACCAGTAGCAGAGGCTGTACGTCTGCCTCTGTGATTCACAGCTATGAAATGAAGTCCCAGTGTCTTTTAATAGAAGACTCTTGATCTTCTATTATCTGACCTCAGCTGCCTTTTGCTGTTTATCTCTCATCTCTTGGTCAACCAAAAATTAGCGCAGATACTGCTTGCTCCTTAACGGAAATTTCCATCAACCTGACACTAAAGCTATCTTTCTCTTCTGACTTCCTTCACTCATTATTGCAAATTACTTAGCTAATTAATCAGGTACTCACTTGTGGTCCCTTATTTCTACTTTTGTTATTAGTTAAGATTTAGCATGTTTTCCTAGTAATTAAGTACAGTGTTTTACAGTGATTAAGTGAGGCACCTAGCTTTTCTCTTTAGTATACTTTATGACTATGAATGCTTTAAAAATTGTAATCTCCCTATGCTGCATGAACTTTCCCATCTGTTCTGAAGACTATGGCGGCACCTAACTCTCTTAATGTCTAATAAGCCAGGTAATTTTGGCTGAGAGTAATAGCGTAATAATTACTGGTATTAATAGCAACTAAATTAACAAGAATGAACAATTTTCAGTAAATTAGAATCTATTTAAATATACTTAACACAGAAGTCATAGGGAACATGGTTCAGTGTTTCCTTGGGAAAACCACCTGTTTTAAGAAGAACCAATAACTCTAAAATCACACAATACTTTACACCACCAAAGAATTCACAACCTATGTATATTACTCTTCAATGATTAAAAATACAGACTTCTAGATAATGGACATTAGGTATCTCCAACATTTGTCATATAAGTTGCTAAAACTTCCTCCTTGCTTTTAAATACAGTAGTAAGAACTAACATTTATTGATTTCTAAATTCTAAGTAGCATTAATTAATTTAATCCTCACAACAATACTAAGAAATGCTTTTATCATCTACATTTTATAGATAAGTAAGTTGAGGAAGAGAGAGAGAGTAACTTGCCCAATGTTTCACAGATAATAACTGGCAAAGCTGGGTTTTCAACTCATGCAGTCTACAATTAACTATAGCATTTCATGAAACCCTCATCCATTAGCTCTGGTAGCCTTATCTAATACATCCTCATATCATTTCTGCCTTACGCCTTCCACCCTTGTGCAGTTTATCAGGTTTCCCACAGAAAGGAAGATGCCATGGTGGTCTACTTCCAACACTTCTTCCTCACAATAAGATGATTTCTAAGTTCTCATTTAGCTCTATGTGCTTCCTATTATTTCTGTACCATTTACATAATAAAGCCTCTGTGATATAAAGGGTGTATCCTAAAAACCTCAGTCTTGCTTCTGAATGTAATGTATTATAAGCCTAATCACATTAAAATCAATGAAGTATATGGTTCAATACTGGGATATAAAACTTATGGTTTTAACTCAGTTTTTTCTACAAAAATGTTTGCCTTCTTAAAATATCACTGCACTCCCAAGTTTAAAACATGGCAGTTTTTATAGGAAGAAAACACACTTTCTACTTCCCTGAGCTATGGAATTATATTTAACTAAACTTTTACAGGTTATTGCTTTCATACCATTAGCAGTATGCAATTTCATAGCCCTCAAGTTCCCATTTATTCTGATCTGACAGTGACATAAAAAATTTTTTTAATTCACAACTTTCATATATGGCTGAATAGAAACAGATTATAGAAAGAAATTATAGAATAAAAAAACCCTCACAAAGTCTTAACAGAAAACAAACATTCAAAGAATTAAAAATATTTTTAGCCTATGTTTGCTTTCTTAAAGTTTCCAAATTTCTTCAGTACAAGAGCTCTAATCATGCAATCCATGGAAGATTTGTTTTCTCAACTGTTTTTATCATAGAGAATAATCTTAGCCTGAGCATATTCAAGCCATTCTTAGTGCCAGTTAGGACCATTATTAGATTTATTCCAGATCATTCTTTTAGTGGATCTGGAATAACTTTTATATATGTTTTTTTGTAGCTATTCTATTTTTTTGTGGTAAACAGCCTAAGAGGCCCTTATTGAGTATGCCCAAGTCACTTTCAAAAACAAACAACCATAGGTTATTCTAAATCCTGTCCACCAAATTAAACCTTGTCTTTAACCCTCTTGCAACTTGTCCATATGATCTGGCTTCAGTAGGAAACTATAAAGTCCAAAGCTACTGAAGTTCTCTCTTTGAAAGTTGATAATAACCAGGGTATTCAAGGTATTCACAGTAAATGATATATTTTCATTAAATAAAGAAAAAATAGCCATCCTTTTTTTTTTTTTTTCCCTACTAGCATTCTCTAAAAACATCCATCTGGTCTAGGCTGGGTATCTCTTCAGCTAAAATAAATAATCAATTTGGTTGTGACAGACCTCCTTAATTACACCTGTTATTTGGAGAATACTAGTGAGTGATTTTTTTGGCTACACTAATATGCAAACACCTTGAGAACTGACCTTTCTGGAGAGAAAGAACTAAGTACAACATTTTGCCAAATACAGTACCAAGAACATACATATTAATATTCTGGTAATACTAAATTCAACTTTAATCTTATTATCCTATTGGGCTTGTTGATAGACAATTAATGAGCTAATAGAGTTGGAGCCAGTAAATGGGTTGGCAGCTCATTTATTACTATAACTCTATATAGTCTCTCTCAACCTCAAAAATAAGGTTCTCATTCCTCAACTACTATGGAATGAGAACTCAAGGTTGACAAAAATGAGTATGTTGTAGAGGAAAAAAAAGGATTGGGAGAACGAAATCAAGTGAATATGAAGGTCTGTGTTAATAGGTTTACATTCAATAAAACAAAATTTTTTTAAAGGAATCATTTCATATATCCTTCCATGTGTTAGAAATTTTCAAGTACTTCCTCAGAGGCAGTGCTATAGAAACAGTATAAAGTTATTTATAGGATAAATAGCTAGGATGATGTTGATGCTATCTTCTCATCTTCTCAGGTTCTGCCTCTTGCCTCCTGAGTCCTGTCCCAGTAGTCTCTCAACACATTTCTAGCAGTTTATCCCCCCCTTTATCTTTTTGTGTGTGAGTGTGTGTGTGGCTTCCTTAAAAAGTCACTACCACTGACATCACCTCAGTTTTCTTTTCTAAAACATCATGTTCCTCTTTCTCTGATTATCATCACCAACAGGAGTTGCCTACATTTCCAGAATACCAGAAATGAAGTACTTTTCAATGCTGGAAAATTCTACAGAGGAGGATAAAGAAGGGAAGAAATGTAAGAGTGACAACAACTACTGATTTCACTGTTCAGGATTATGCTAAAAGGGTAGATGAGATTACTGGACAAGAGACAGGGATATCAAAGAAGGAATTTCAACATCAGGGGGCATGCTTAAATTCCTTTTGAAACACGGTAACCTTGAAGGCCCCTTCCAACTCCATGATTCTTTGAATTTATGATTAGGAATCACAAGAAATTTTATGAGCAAACAAGAGAAGAATGTTTTGAAAAAAGCATTCACAAGTCAAACACCAAAGTTGTACTGCCTCTTTTTGGAGGAAGACAACAGAAATTCATGAACATTTAACAGAGTATCACTAATTTTTTAAATTCTAAAGCAATATGGCAAAATACAGGCACTAGTTGTACCAGTCAGCAATTTACTACCTAACATATTTAACTAACCCCAAGGTTAAAACCTTGGGGTTTAAATATTATAAACTGATCATGAGCCAACATGAAGAATAAAACCAAAACCTGGGGAATGATGCTGAACTTCATGCCACCAAAGGAAAAAACTGAATTTTGCCTAACAAAAAAGATGTTCTGGGGCTTCTCTGGTGGCGCAGTGGTTGAGAGTCCGCCTGCCGATGCAGGGGACGCGGGTTCGTGCCCCGGTCCGGGAGGATCCCACATGCCGCGGAGCGGCTGTGCCCGTGAGCCATGGCTGCTGGGCCTGCGCGTCTGGAGCCTGCGCTCCGCGACGGGAGAGGCCACAACGGTGAGAGGCCCGCGTACCGCAAAAGAAAAAAAAAAAAAGATGTTCTGCTGCTGCTGAAACAGACAATGGGTCCATGACCTCGTGTGCACGCGCACGCACGAGAGAGAGAGAGAGAGAGAGAGAGAGAGAGAGAGAGAGAGAGAGA
>NW_020173124.1:7410898-7430054 GCF_003031525.2 Neophocaena asiaeorientalis asiaeorientalis | reverse complement strand
GAGAGAGAGAGAGAGAGAGAGAGAGAGAGAGAGAGAGAGAGAGAGAGATATCATTGTTTTTATGCACAAAAATTAGGAGGCCTTAAAGAAGTTTCACATATTTTCCAGTATATTAATGGTGCTACAACAACATTTTGGGGCATTTGACATAAAAGACACTGACATCTCAAAGAACACTATTATGAAGAAAGATTTCATGAAGCTATCATAAATCCAGTCCACTGCCTAAAAAGAAATCCAGATCCAGAATATGAACCATGCTTTATTTACATGGTGGTAACAAAGATAATAGGTCTAAAATAATAGGTCCACTGTATTTAACTGAACAAATTACTACAGTGTTATAGGAGCTTTAGCAGAAAACACTGAATCAAAACTCAGAAAAAGTCTCTTTGGAAGATGTTCTCTATATAAAAACAAAATCATGTAAGTTAAAAAATTAATAAGATATGCTAGACTCATTAATTAGTACTTGCTAGTTAAGACTAATTTAAGAGAAAACTAATTAGAGGGAAGACATATTTACATTAACTTATAGAAAAATTTTAAATAAATACAACTTAAAGTGTGTGCATACAGACTAAAAATTGCTCTCTTGTAGATATTTTTTAAATAAGCAGCTTCACAATACAGCTATAGATTATTAAAAGTGGCATAAAAAGTGCTCCTAGGCAAACACCAAATTTATGCTATAAGACTTTTTAAACGTCCTTTAATATGTAAATACCCTCCTTCCAATATTTATAACATTGATAATGTAAAGAAAGCATAATCTTTTTATATAACATATACTTTATATATAACACATAGTTTATATAACACATGTAAAGCCAAAGTGACTTTTCAAATTATAAACAAAACAGCCCTCCAAAATGATGAATCATCACTCCTCATTAATGGAAATAAATATTCAAGGTAATATCCTAATAAAAGAGACTTTAGTCAATATAACTGAAAAAACCAACAAGTGGTTGTATATTGGGAGAATATTAAAAAGTTATAAAAGAAACAAATGGAGGGAAAAAACCAAAATGAAAATTACCTACATAACCAAATCAAATTCTACCACAATTTCCAACAGAAACAAAAAGATAGCAGGGAGAGGTGATAGAGCTCTGTGCAAGGAAGTGAAGTCCCCATGTGTCAACCCATTGAAGCAATAAAATGACAAGCAGAGAAAATGCAAATAAATGCACAGAAGAATAGGAATATCATCCTTAGTGATGTCTGAAAAACACGTTAATGTGACTAAAGTATCAAAGCCACCAGTGCTTGGAGGAACCACTAGGCTCAGACCTTCTGCAGATTTTTGGTGCTGGCACTCATAACAGCAAAAGAAACCATATTATGTAAGAAATTCTGTGAGCTGCAGTAATGACTGACTTTATGATATCTGGAAACAGCTATCTTTTACCAAAAGAACAATATTTCAAAAACAGTATTTCAAATCCTACCAAGAACAGCTCAATATTATGCCAACTTGTCAAATAATGAAGAGTTTTATTGGAGAAAATAACACACTGCCAAAGGAATAAATTCCTTATAAACAGAAAAAGATGTCTGGATTACACAAATTACCTCTAGGATTAAACAAAGATGGGGTCATTATTGACTAGGTGAAAGATAATTGAGAAATAAAAAAATGAAATCCAAATATGAGCACAAATGCAACCAAAAAGAGCTTCTGAGTCACTCTTGTTTATTAGAGATTTTTCAGGTTTAGAGGATTGTCCTGTCAAGATTTTGTGAGATGTATGAAAAATTAATAGAATATCATTTTAGATCTTTCAAAGGTGACAAGTCAAATGCTATACATATAAAATGTGAAGTCTTTCTAGAAATTTGTTCCATCTTCTCTGTGTTTATAATGAGCAGAATGACTATGCAGAAAAATACTTGAACGTTTAAACCACAGATCATAGGCCATTTTTCTCTGAGTGATTTAAGTCTTAATACCATCTCTCACATATAGCTTTAAATGCTACTTAAAATTAGTCGAATATTAAATGTTCCAAACATGGCCAGCATTTATAATGCTGTGATCTTCTGATGATTCCTTAGCACTGAGAATACAGCTGTAGGTACCATGGTAGATACAGAAATAATAAAATGCACCCTATATAAATATGCAGTAAGTATATCTTTAACTAGGTACAGTAAACTGCAAATTAATATGTGGAAGGAAAACTTAGTATGCTGGGTTCATGTTCGGTAAAAATTAAATATAAAACGTTTAAAATATTTACTGATTGGCTGGTTGCAACAGAGAGCAAATGAAGCAAAAAATAAAATGAAATATTCAGTTCTTTTATATAAAAATAATAGAAAGAAATGATCTCAAAGCAGCTAAAAAAATACGAGAGCAAATGAAGCAAAAAATAAAATGAAATATTCAGTTCTTTCATATAAAAATAATAGAAAGGATCTCAAAGCAGTTAAAAAAATATGAAATATTGTGATACAAACCCAGAAAAAATGTATTCATTCACTGAAATCTGCATTTCAAATATTTTTTCTCTCACACAAAAAGGTGAAAGAATAAATACTCTCAGTCATTTTCTGTTGCTCCCAGATTATGAAATTAAGAGATTAGATTTTTAGCAAATTTGAACATACACTATATAGATTATTAGGTAAAAATCATCATTGTTTTATTTTTCTTGGATGTGGATAAAGAAGACGTAACAAGAAGGTTATGAGAGCAAATTCACATTTGGAAAAGCAAACCGACAAAGTCTTTACAATAACTTAATACAATTTTTGGTCAGAGAACCATAAATCGCAAGTTTCTTCCAAACTATTGCAAGTTCATAATTAAAAAAAAATTGTTGACTGTAAATAAAGGCAATGTATGTTAACTGGAGATCGATCAATCATCAATCAATATAACTGAAAAGGACCATACAATAAAAGTTTAGCAGGAATCTCAAGGAAGGAATTCTCAGTTATGCCTCATCCTATAAATGTGTCTTAAAAAACATTAAAAATTAATACAGTATTCAAATCTTTACATATCTATCCAAATATTAGATATATCAAGATTATGTATTTTTATATATCTAATGTTTGGTCAGAATGAACAGTGTGGCTATACCAGTTGTTAAATACTAAATAGTAAAAGACTTCCATACTTGTTGGAAAATAGCCACTGCTCCAACCTCTCCATATGTCCCCTTCTCTCTCTTGTGGGGGGGAGGGACCTCTCCCCCCACCAAGAGTTCTCCATGTTCTAATCCCTAAGGAGCTAACATTTGGCAGAGCATAAGGCCTACAAGACCCTGGCATCCACTATGGTTGGTGCTTGGACCATACCAGCCCTTACATAATTCGAACGTCTCCTCTGTTAATAAGACAGGGCACAAGCTTTAAGCTTGGAGTCAGAGAGACTCTATTACAGCAGCTCTGCTATTTGAGTAAATCACTGGATCTTTTTGAAATTTCAACTTCTTTTGAAATAAAGTTATTACTAGCTACCTAGTAGGGCTGATTGTAGATTATGTGAAATGACATAATGGGCTTATTATTAGCACACGGTAGGCATACCATTTACTTTCTCCTCACCTTACTAGGAACATAGTAAATATTACATGGAAAAATAAGCAAAAACTGCAATCCTTTATCACAAATGGGTCATGTTTTAAATATTCACTTTTGAAATGAGTAGAATTAGAATGAATGTTCCCCATAGTAATCATTATATAAAAGTAGTTATGGGCTTCCCTGGTGGCACAGTGGTTGAGAGTCCGCCTGCCGATGCAGGGGATGCGGGTTCGTGCCCCAGTCCGGGAAGACCCCACATGCCGTGGAGCGGCTGGGCCCGTGAGCCACGGCCGCTGAGCCTGCGCGTCCGGAGCCTGTGCTCCGCAATGGGAGAGGCCACAACAGTGAGAGGCCTGCGTACCACCAAAAAAAAAAAAAGTAGTTATGTATCTCAACAATTTTATAAATTCCAATTTTATCCATAATGCACTGTTCTCATACATGAAAAATTTATTGGGCATTCATATACGATAAGCACTATTCTAAGAATTTTACATTTAAGTTATTTAATCCTCAAAAACTCTCACAGAGTAGTATGTTCTTATCATGCCCACTTAACAAACGAGGAAATCAAGACAAGGTGAAGTAACATGTGCTTGGTCACATTAGCTCGTTGAGTGGCAGAGCCAGGATTTGACCAAGGGCCTATGTTCCTGCTAATCACTATACTGTATTGTCTTTGGAGTTATATAAATCATAAAACCTATAAATACTTATAAAAAGTAAAACACTGAGAAGAAATACATAGTAGTTTCTCAATTTGTGATATAAACAAAGCAGGTCAAACTGAGCAAAAGAAGAAAAAAGAGTGCTACACTGAATTTATCTCGCATGCTGGTGGCTGGAGGAAAAGCAGGCTAAGACAAGTTAGATTTATGGAGATACCAAGTTCGTCTATTGTCGAAGGCTTTAAATGCTGCTATCATTGGTTCTTCATCACAGTTAAACTTCCTGAGTTATCTTTCCTTTTCTTATTTACATATCTATCATAGGTTTTACAAAATGACACTTAAAGGGTGGAAAATCCAGCAGGAAATCTATAGTCCCTAAAATGGGCTTGATTTCTCCCTCCTCTTTCAGGGTAAGTGTCCTTTTAAAGACAGTCTGCAAACAGTTTGCAACTGGTTTTGGCCTGGGCTCCCAACAGTGACCAGGCTCTTGCCTGGCACCTTTCCCTCAGATCAAGAGAATGGGCATATTTGATCCAAGGGGGTTAAACTCAGCCACTGCCTGACTCCATCTTCTTCAAACTAGACCTAGGCCTTCCTTTTACCCTTGAGACTCCTCTGAATGCTCTGTGACCATTTCTGGCTTTGAAAGGTTACTTTTTAAATTCACTTCTTGGTGTGCTAAATGATTTATCTCTAACACTCTTAGTATTTTTAGATTGCTCTTAATATTTTCCTCTGAGCAATTAATTACATTTTACTTCTAGAATTAAGGTGGCCGTTAAGTATTTTATTCATTTATTTGGTATATTAAATGCTCTGAATGCTAGTTTCTAGTCTCTCAGGATCTTATTACTTTATTATTTTGTTTTCAATTCTTAGCATTTTTAGGTATCCCTAAACATTTATATTTGAGCATTTTAAGAGTATTAAGGTTTGTTTTAATTTAGACTGTAGGTTTCAATAAATATTTTGTTAGAACTACATTTAATTTTTTGGTTAAAATGCATTTTTTCTTACTTCCAGTGTTGAGACTTTACTATTTATATTGATTCTAGTATTTTAAAGTTATGTTTAGAATTTTAATAAAAGGGTGACCATATAAGACCCTTTTACTTACATAACTTTGCTAATTTTTACCAGTATTTGGTACCAGTATTTTAACAGTTTTGTATCATACAAAATACTATCATACTAAATATTTTCAGTCCCAAACAATTAATAGATAACCTTTACAACTGCCCATTTACTCTAAACAATTTATCATAACAGTATAAAATAACTTATACCAGCAAAATGGGAAGGATTCTCATCTTTGGGTTTATTAGTTATCTTAGTGGGGTTTCCAAGGAAGCAGACCCTGAGACTAGGACTGAGTGGACATAATTTATTTGGGAGGTTCAGCGAAACTGGTAGGGGAGGGGGCAAGGTGATAAGAGAAGGGCAGGCAGCTAATACAGGGTACGTTATTAAGCTAGGTATCACAGAAGCCAATAGAAACAATCTAATGGGGGAACCTGGCAAATGGTATAAGATACGTGTCTCAGAACTGCCTAAGCCAAGGACAAGGAAGCTGAAACCTATCACTCATTGCTTAAAGTCTTCCCCCAGTAGCTTCCAGCAGCTCAAAGGCAATCCTATGGCTTAGATGCAGGTGCTGGCCTTTGGAAGGCTGATGTGTACAAAACAGTGAAGGGCTACAAGAGCATATGGACAGAGTACCACATTACCTATTAAAGCTGTTAGGTAGCCCCCAATCACCACAGTGATTATTCCAACAAAGTAAATTTAGCCCAAAATGTTGGTGAAATTTTGGCAAACCAGTTCTAACTGGAAGGTGAAATTAGATATTGGTGACAATATCTAAGTATTGGGCTGTCCAAAAAGTTCGTTCGGGTTTTTCAATAAGATGTTACAAAGACCCTAACAAACTTTTTGGCCAGCCCAATATTACTACTAATAAGGTGGTTTGTAACTTCTCAATTCAAAATGCTAACCCAATAGGAGCCTGGTACAAAGACACTAGGAAACATATAAGTTCAAGGAATAATACCAGCCTATGATTTAACTCTTTCAAGAAATAATCCTTACAGATTCCTATAATGTCTCAAACTACAGCAAGAACCAACACCCATCAGAACAAAGAATGTGAAGCATCAAACCAAATAATCAGTCTGGCCGGTCCCTAATAAATGGCTACATTCTTACTGCAACTTGAAGGCCCATGGTATTAAAAAAAAAAAAAATCAAAGTATGGATAAAGTCATTTGGAGGATCCACAAACACTTTCCCCAAAAAGACAATACTGCCCTGACTTAAGTAAAATTTCTGTTACTCAGATTTGAATTCTTACTCAGCTTTAAAATCTTTCTTTGCTCCTCTTAGTATTCATCCGAGTTGCATCTTAGAGCCTCCTCCTTTTGGAGTATTCGATAGCATTTATGTTTCTTGGGGTCAGTTGATAGTTGCTGACCTGGAGAGCTCAGGTCCAGGTCCTGGTGTTACCATAATGCCAGAGCTCCTGTGGTCAATGTTATGCCAAATCTGATGGATTACTATTTCTGGATCTTCACTCTGCTCAATGTCTCACTTTGGATTAGTGCTTACAGCCAACTGGATATCTAAACCAAACTAGATGGCTGTCTTGAGCTCTGTGGGCCATATAGGGGCATCTCTGGTCACATACTACCCACTGATGTAGGTTTATTAAAGAGCGGTGATCTTTCAAAAGCTAAACATACCAGTGAGAAAAATAACTGTATATCAACTATATATCTGTACCAAGCAAGATCAATACTGTAGCTATGAAACTGATTCGTAGTTGTGATTCTTTGAAGAGAACAGAGAAAAAAAGGTGGAAAGCAAGTGCTGTGTGAAAGTAAAGAAATGACATTTCCCCTTAAACTGTGCCATGTTACTTATCATGCTATTTGGGACAATTATGATGCATTTACTTCCTCTGAATTATATTTTTACAACATAGTTGCCAAGCATTGGTCTATCTCTACTGCAGAAAGTAGCACCCCAGACTTTGTCAGGGCACCTCTGCTGTCACTCTGTGGGTTCTGTGGTTGTCAGACTTACTTTTAAAGTGTGAATTCACGGGGTAGGTATTTTTGAGGGGGTGGCATTGGGGGAGAGGTAGTAGGAAATGAAAAGGGTAAGAGATTCACCTTGGAAAAATATTTTCCTTCTCAAAATGAAGAAGTCTGGTAAAGTAATATAGCACATAAAGCACTAAAAACGGGAAAAAAGAATAAAATTGTACTTTCATATATTTTTAAAAGACCAGTTTGCAATATAAAATTATATACTATTAATAACTCTTGAGTAAAACAATCATTTTATGTACAATATGCCTAATTTCTTATCATCTCAATTTTAATAACAAGAATAACAGTAATTTATAGCTGGGCAGCAACATGGATGGGCCTAGAGATTATCATACTAAATGAAGTCAGAAAGAGACAAATACTATATGATATCACTTATATGTAGAATCTAAAATATGACACAAATGAACTTATCTATCAAACAGAAACAGACTCACAGACATAGAGAACAGAATTGTGGCTGCCAAGGGGGAGGGAGGGTGGAAGAGGGATGGACTGGGAGTTTGAGATTACCAGATGCAAACTATATATATAGAATGGATAAACAACAAGGTCCTACTGTATAGCACAGGGAACTATATTCAAAATCCTGTGATAAACCACAATGAAAAAGAGTATGTAAAAGAATACATATGTATGTATAACTGAGTCACTTTGCCATACACCAGAAACTAACACAACATTGTAAGTCAACTATACCTGAATAAAATACATTTTAAAAAGAAGAAATTTACAGCTAGAAGAAACCTTAGTAATCTCCCAGACCTTGCTTCATTTTCAAGAAAAGAAAACAGAGCTAAAAGGTTGACTTGCTGAAGGTCGTAACAGCGATAAAAGGGCTAGGATCCAGGTCTCCTCATTTCCTCTCAAATGTCCATTTCACAAAAAACTTTAAAATACTATTAACATACTTTTTACGCAATTTGCAGAGCTTTTCATCTGTGCTCCACAACACAATACCTTCTTCATATATGTACTTGTAGGAAGTATTATAAGCACTGCACCACCTCCGAACTTGAGCATATTTCAAATCTGTATGTCTTTTAATTATTTTCTCACTAACAGTGTGAAAGGATGTTTGTGTACGGCTATATATATTATATATATATATTATATATTATATTATATTATACACCTTATATTATATTATACACCTATATATTATACATATTGACTGTTAACAATTCCATTAACATGAAATACATCTGAAATAATGTAATTCTTTTAAAATTTACAGCAAGTCACCAGTCTCAAAAGATAAAGAGCTGTTTTCTGAAAGTCACACCTTCTAAAATTAAGCAAAGTGTGGAAAAGGGGGATGTGGACATGTAAATTAAAAAAAAATTATCCCAGCACTTTAACCCAAAGTTTTTCTCCCCTGCCCACGTTTTTTATTGTTTTTCTCTCCGCTCCAAAACTACATATAAATAAGAAAAGTGCTTCTAACAGCTCTTCATTGATCCATAAAAGGTTTTAAATCAACAATATAGTACTACTTCATTAACAAGGCATCTGGGTACAGAGTTTGTTTGTTTTTTTTGTGGTATGCAGGCCTCTCACTGCTGTGGCCTCTCCCGTTGCAGAGAACAGGCTCTGGACGCGCAGGCTCAGCGGCCATGGCTCACGGGCCCAGCTGCTCTGTGGCATGTTGGGATCCTCCCAGACCGGGGCATGAACCCGCGTCCCCTGCATTGGCAGGTGGACTCCCAACCACTGCGCCACCAGGGAAGCCTTGGGTACAGAGTTTTTTGGCTTGGACATGAAACAGGTTGAAAGAAGTTCCTGACTGAAGAAAATGCTGGCTCAGAATGAAGGCCAACATGAAGATAACTAGTCTAGATGCACCTGAGGGAAAGACCCGTTTACAATAAGAAATATAGCGAGTATAAATTATATTCTCACAAGTGCACAGTTGTTTAATTATATTAAGAGTAAAATAGCTTTGGGAGAAACCAAATCAATCCTATTTACAGCACAACTTCTCTAAGATGTGTTTTAGGTTCCTGCTTTGGAGGCTTGGAGAATGTCTTCCTCTTGCTGTCTACCGGCATAGAGACAACATGGGAGGATCAAAGAATAAGCCTTCTTCTCTAAAGGGAGCTCTCTAGGTCCAGCACAAACGTGGCATTCATTAGATCTTCACAAACCAGATGCTCAGAATCCAGAATGCCTAGACTCATTCCCTGTGACTGGGACAACCTATAACAATTCAGTCACAGGAATTATAGGTTTTAAATGAACAGAAATCAAAATATTTTTTCCCAACCTGTGAAAATCTGATCTGGATTCAACTAATATTTAACTAACTTTCTAGTTTATACTATATACTTTCCCTAATATAATGTGATTTCATCATCATTAAAACCTTAGGGTATAGGTGTTCTCATCTTCACTTAGCAGATGAGAAAACCAAGAGACTAAGAGAGGACAAAGCTCTGGCCCTGGATTGAAAAACTGTGGTGGTAGAACCCAAGCCCAAGTCTAGTGCTGACTCCATCTTTCCACATTGTTTTGTTAGATGTTAGTATCAAAATTCAGATTTATTACATTTTAAAATTATTTGTCTGTTTTATTACAAAGTGATTGAGATAGCTTATAAAGTACCAGTACCATATATTAAAATGGAAATAAGTGAGAAAATTGAGATAAAGAAAAATTATGAGTGGGAAACGTTGAGATTAAGAAAGAGTTGTAGGAAATGAATGTTTTTATATATCATTATGATGACAGTACAGGAACATATTAATATATAAGACCTACTTTAGCAATATAGCGCTTTTTTTCAAAATATCATTAATTCAGCAATGTTGTCAGGTGTAATCACTCTGGAATTCTCTTATCTATGGGTCCCTCTATTTTCAGTGATGTAGTTGTCAACAATGATCCAAAAATCAGAGAAGGCCTCCCTTTTCCCAGGTGGCCAGGATGATGTGATCTCTGTGGGAACTCTACCCTAGGAACCTAGTTCCATCTACTACATGGTTTTCAAAGGTAGAAATGTATTTCCAATTCCAAAACAGTAAATTACCAAAAAAAAAAAAAAAACCCTATAACTTGAGGCTTGGGGGTTTCAGTTATTCCCTACTTGATGGAATAATGCAGAAAGTCTACAGAACTAGTACAGAGACCAAGAACATCTACATAGAAGAACAAATACATAGATATTTCTAGTTCCTAATATATTCATTTCCAGAGAGATTTTAATTCAAATATGATCAAACTCATTTCAATAAATTACATTAGTATAATACCCAGTTTTGATCACATTATATATTATGAAAACTGGAAGGTATATTACATATTATATATGGAAAATAGAAGGAAGATATCAAAGCCTAACTTCTCCTAAGTGTTATTAGCACTTTTCAGAAAAACACCTATGCAATCCATTTCAAACCCATCTTTTCAATTAAATATTTATTAATTAGTATTCAAACTACAATTTCCTCCTGGGAAGAAACAGAGTGTATCCATTTAACACAGCACGAAAATAGCATACAGTATAACAAGGTTTACAAGCCTGGCTTTTATCCTATAAATGTTTTTGGATCTTGTGACATAAATAATTCCTCATTAGAGTAAAGAAAGCTGACACACTCCTCAACTGGGCTAAGGGGTAAAGAGTCGAGTTTATCTGTCAGTATTTAAATTCATGTGCCTCTGAAATGACTGATATAAGTGGAAAAAGTGCAAAGGGCAAGAAGTTTAACTCCACCCCATCTCAGTCCCATTCTCATGATATACTCCTGCTCAGCACCAACTTAGGTTTTCTGAGTAGGTGCAGTCCTTTGTGGTTTACTGAGAATCTGACATTCCAGGTCCTCTACTTCCAAGTCTGCCACTATAATATCTTGTGAGGGGACAAAACTACACACGACCTACATTTTAAATTCTCCTCTCTGCTCACCTACTTACCTATTCTCTTTCCTTTTTTCCCTCTCTTTCTTGCTTCAAAGATAGAAATTAGATATGGTATGACTTACTTCTCCAAACAGACTATGGGAATAAATAGGCATCACTAGGTTTGACACTAAAATTTAAATATTATGACTAAAATAGATCTTGGAAGAAATAACAAATGCTCACCTACCAAAAGCATTTCCTGGATTGTTAATAAGACCTGGCTCTTGAAGCTATATATAATTTATTAATTCCAACGTAGATATCTCAACATATACATAATTTTAGACTTCCATGTTGTTAGCATTATATATACATCATAGTTCTTCTAGTAAACTAACATTAAAGAACATAACTGGGTCTTCTCTCTTAATTCAATACAGTAAAATTTGGAAACCCTACTGTGTGAGATCGGTTTCAGGTGCTCTTGAGCGTTTTAAGGAGTACAAAGAGTTGGAGATATCAATGTGCACAAATCACCATAAAAGCAGAGACACAAATAAAATACCATGGAAACTAAGAGGTGGGAGGGAGTAATAACTCCTTTGTAACTCTTGAAGAATTAAGATATAAAGTAAATCAAATTCTGGTGGACTGAGATTCAAAATCTAATACTAAGGAACTCAGATGCAAGTCTATCCCTAATTATAACTTTCAACACGAATCTCATAAACTCCTCTGCTTATCCATCTCGAAGATATCTCCCACAATAGATCCAATGTCTTGGAAAGATCCCACTCAACAGCTTCTTGTTATATTTCACATGACCTCTGAAAATGCCATCAACTCTAGGAAGCTCTCTCACCTGGTCTCAAACGCTGTGATTGTTCTCTATAACATGTAATGACTACCCTACCCACATTACTTACTATTCATGATATCAGTGTACACTTACATAACTACCTTAAACTTTGGTACCTTTACTGTCAGGTACTGTGCTGAATTGCTTTACTTGTATTTATTCTGTTGATCCTCACAACAACCCTGCATGCTACTTAACAAAACCGACTCTATTTCATGCATCAAGAAACTAAGGTTTACAAAAATTAAGTCACATGCGGAAAACTAACAAAATTAATAAATTATAGTCAGGAAGTCTAGCTCCAGAGGCCACACTACCAATCAATAAGCAATACTACCTTGCTTAACATTGTTGTAAATGTTATATGAAAAAACTCTTGCCTATGAGAGCCTGAGATACCATGACAATTCCATTTGCTTTGTGTATACGTGAGATAATTGCACACCCAAATCATCTGTGGAACATCTTAACACAGCTATCCATAACCCACCCTAGAAGATATTGATTCATTTTGTCCACAGTTGGATTGGGCCTCTGTATGCTTAGAAAACCCCACAGGTATTTCTGATGTGTAGCCAGGGTTGACAGCTAATGTACATTACACACTTTTACAACACAGACACATTTTAAATAGCATGAGCGCCAATTTGGATTTCTCAGTGGCTGCCACGAACACTGTATTAAGAAGGATACTAGGGCCAATGCAAGCTCAGATTGCCTGGATTCAAATCTTGGCTTTGGCATTAATTACCTGTGTGACCTTGTGTTCAGCTTCCTTATATGAAAACATGAATAATACTGGTGTTTACTAGGGTTGCTGAGATGAATAAAAACTTTACTAAGTAAGGAATTTAGAACAGTGCCTGGCACGTGGAAAATTTCAATAAATATTAGCAACTGTCATGGGAGTGGCATCCTAAGTACTAAGTATTTGCCAATTCAGACCTGAGAAATGACACTCTTGGGGGCTGAAACTTAACGAGTTTAATGTTATACCTATGAGAAAAGACATTTAATATGTACACTTCTAACTAAAAAACATACTTAGAACACAACTTATTTGCAAACTGAGGACTATTTGTATTTGACGCTTTGTGGTAGTGATGTCCAGCATGGCACAGAAAGATAAAACCTATGTTATGTAGTAGAAAAAGCATAGATTTAGAAGTAGGGTACTAGTGTTTGAGCCTCAATTGACTACTCAATTTAGTACTGAACTGTACTCAATTTACACTTGCTCTGTATAAACCAGAGCAGAACATTCAACTTTTTGTTCTCCTCTCTGTAAAGTGGGTATATAAAGTTTTAACTCTGCAATGTTTCTGTGAAGATTACATGAGATGATGAATGTGAATGTATTTAGTATACAGTTGGACACATGGTAAATATTCAATAAATTTGATGTTCCCCCCATGTGAGCCCCCCAATCCTATTTAACCTATTTAAAGCTAAAAGACAATATAAACTGCCAAGTCTAACCTCCCAATTTAGTATGTTAATAACATTTTTTCTATTCTGGCTCTTTGTACCATGATGGTTAAGGTTCTGGATATAATGAACAGACCACTGACAAAATTGGAGCCCCCATGGCTGATGATCTTAACAGAGTCAACTGCAAGAGACTCGAATGGAAAGCCTGCCATTTAAACCCAGGGACAAGGGCTTCATGTGCTTAAAGGAGCTCAAGGAATACTCACAATTTTCTTCCCATCTTTTTCTATGTATGCTTGTTTTACAAAACTGTCCAAAGGTATAATATTGTATTCAATGTTCTTCATATGACATATTCTCTTGAGCATTTCCCCATTTCGTTAAAAATCTTTACAAATATTATCTGCACTGGCTGCATAGTTGACTAGCATAAAGATGTATCATATATAATTGCTCCCTTTCTGTTAGGCTTTGATTTTGTTTATAAATTTTTTTTTCTTAATAAATTTATTTATTTATTTGTTTTTATATCTGGCTGTGTTGGGACTTCATTGCCGTGCGCGGGCTCTCTCTAGTTGCAGCGAGAGGGGGCTACTCTCCGTTGCGGTGCACGGCTTCTCATCGTCACGGCTTCTCTTGTTGCAGAACACGGGCTCTACGCGCGTGGGCTTCAGAAGCCGTGGCTTGCAGGCTCTAGAGCGCAGGCTCAGTAGTTGTGGCGCATGGGCTTAGTTGCTCCGTGGCATGTGGGATCTTCCCGGACCAGGGCTCAAACCCGTGTCCCCTGCATTGGCAGGCGGATTCTTAACCACTGCGTCACCAGGGAAGCCCTGATTTTGTTTATAAATTTTTGCTATTATAAATAATGCTGAACAGAATATCCTTATTCATTAACATTTCTATATTATTTCCTTAGGATGAATATTCTAAAACATAATTTATTGAGGTAAAATTCGCATAACATAAAATAACTATTTTAAAGTGAACAATTCAGTGGCATTTTGTACACTCACAATGTTGTGCAACCACCACCATTACTTCTGAAACATTTCCATCAGGATGAATATTTTGAGGTATTAATAAGAATGAACATTAAAAAAAATTCAATATATACTGTTAAACTGTCTTCAAAAAGTAGGCCAATTTATACTTTCATCAGTAGTATCTGAGAGAACCCATTTCATAGCACACTTATTTCCAAGTGTATTAAAAAGTAAAAAACCTTGACAGTGAGAAAGGTTTTACAAAATATCTTTCTTCATTTTCAGTGATGAACAGTAAGGTTTTGATTTTTAAAATATTTACTTGTCATCTATGTTTCTTCTTTTTCAGAACTGTCCATAGTAATGAGACAATTCTGAGATTCTATTAGCATCTCCAGTAGTTTTTACAATGGATGCTTTCAAGGTTCCTATGTAAGGGATACATGGGCTCAGATGAGGTTAAACTTGAAATTATTCAAGGTCTCTGGAAGTGCCAGGAAGGCTAGTTTTGTGTTTTGGGATACTTACATACCTACATTGGTGAAATCATTCCATTGTCTATGATAAAACACTAGGTTTTTAAAAAATAGTAAGCAGAGATGAAAAATATAAAGGATTATTATAAGAAAACAAAAATGACAAATATTTTCATTCAAATATTAATTTACAAAATGATTTAAATATTTAACAGTAAGCCTATCACTCTGTGGCTAAAAGTAAAGGAATTCTAAAATTACTAAAAATGATTAAGAGTGCACAAGTATGATAGGGAAATTTCTGCAAGTTTTGAAAGTCAAAACTAAAGATAATGCTACATTAAGAATGTAATGCCTTTAGATTCTTTAAAAAGATGCAACTCAGGTTCATACATGAGATTGATTTCGGTGGGATAGTCTCTGAGAATTATAGCTCTAAGAATTTATTATATTAAATTCACTAAACATTTGTTAAGTGTGGCTAAGTGCCATGCACTATACTGGGGCTAAGGATACACAGATGAAAACAAAAACAAAAAACCCATAAACCTTCAACGAATTCACACTAGTGGAGAAGTTTAACATATAAACAAACTGTTACAGATTGAGATAATTGCAATGAAAAGATCACAAAGAAGTGGGTGGTAGCAAAGAAGAGGAAATGATTAGCTTTGAGTTTTCAGGGAAAGATTCTTAGAGAAGAAGACATTTGAGATTAATTTTGAAAGCAAAAATGAATTCATGAAGTTGGCAAGGGCCAAAGAACATTCCAAGTATTTGCTAAGGCCTGGAGACTTAAAATTTCTGTGTTCTGGAGGGTAATTACAAGCAGTTCTACACTACTAGTACATAAACATAAGAGTGGGGTCTTAGGGAGCTGACACTGAAGAGGCAAAAGGCAGATTAATGAACCCTGTGTGCTGAAAAGGGAACCCGCACACACTGTTGCTGGTAACGTAAATTGGTGCAACCACTATGGGAAACAGTATGGAGATTTCACAAAAAATTAAGAATTGAACTACCACGTGATCCAGCTATCCCACTTCTGGGTATTTATCCAAAGAATCCAAAAACTGTAATTTGAAGAGATATATACATCCCTATGTTCTTCACAGCATTATTTACAACTGCCAAAATATGGAAACAACCTAAGTGCCCATCAACAAATTGATAAAGAAGATGTGAAAAAAATATATATGTTTTTATTTATATTTATATATATACACACATACAAGTATATGGAATACTACTCAGCCATAAAAATGGATGAAATCTGCCATTTGTGACAACATGGATGGACCTTGAGGGTATTCTGCTAAGTGAAATAAGTCAGATGGAGAAAGACAAATACCGTATTATTTTACTCATATGGGGAATCTGAAACACAAACAAAATAAATGAACAAACCAAATCAAACAAAAACAAACATGTAGATACAGAGAACACAGTAGTGGTTACCCGAGGGTAAGGAGTGCGTGGTGGGGGTGTGTGAAATGGGTAAAGGGGATCAACCAGATGGTGATGAATGGAAATTAAATTTTGGTGGTGAGCACTCTGTAGGGTATACAGAAGTGGAAATATGTTGTACATATGAAACTTATGTTATAAACCAGTGTTACCTCAAATAAAAAAAATTTTTTTAAATCAGAATGTGTGCTATATTACAGAACTTGAATTTAACATAAAGCCAATAGGAAGTCATTGGTGGGTTTTAATTCTGGGAGATAAATTACTATATTCAAGTCATAAAATGATCATTTTGGTAACAAATGGATTAACTGAACATTTTAAAAGGACCTGAAGATACTAGACATGATCTGGCTGTTTGTACCTCTCCAGTTTGAGTCTGAGCTACTCTCCTCTGTCCTCTAGTTGGTCACATTATGCTACATTCAGTTCTATTTTCTGGGCATTCACACAAATGGTCCCTTAGCTTGGAAAGGTCTAACTCCCACTCTGAGGGTCTAACTCCCACTTATCTTTTAGATCTCAACTGGAAGATAATTTCTCCTGGAAAGCTTGCACTAACCCTCATAAATCAGAGTTGCCCACCCACCACTAAGTACTAAGACTGCTAGAACTTCCAATCTCAAAGCACTTATTACACAGTCATGTTACTAACTGCCTGTATGATTTTCTCTCCAATTACTGTGAATTTTGTTAAGGACAATGGTCATGTCTAGCTTGATGACCATGATATCCACAATACCTAGTGCAGGGTCTGGAACACAGAAGTTGTTCAAAACTATCTCTTGAATGAGCGATAAACATCAAGTGTGAGGCTAGCAGCAGGTCAGTTAGCTGATCAATAATAAAGGCTTGAACTAAGGCAAAAGCAGTGAGAATGAAGAGGATAGACAGGAGTGTAATATGGGAGTTGTAATCTGTAAAACTTGGTGAGTTACTAGATGTAAGAGGAGGAAATGGAAGGAGAATGATAAATTAAGTAGTGAAGGCTAGTTCCCTATTTTTAAGAAAAGTATAGACAGGACCAACACAATCATGTTTCCTATAACTCTTTGACCTCTCTCCTACTGCTCTCTCCCTCACAGGCCAGGCACAATGGCTACCTTGTTGTTTCCTCAAAATGCCAGGCACACCCTTGCCTCACAGTACGCAGCTGCTATTTCCCCATCCTGAAATAATCTTCCTCCAGATATCTACCTGGCTTGCTCCCTCACCTCCTCAGATCTTTGCTCAAATGGCACCTTTTTAGTGATTGACTTCCCCCCAAATCCTACTTAGAACTGCAACCTTTATCCTCATCTTGGCTTTCCTTAGTTCTCTTCCCTGCTTTATTTTTCTCCACAGAATTTATCAATATCAGACACATAACATATTTTATTTTCTTTGCCTCCCACTAGAAATAGGATCCCTGAGGGGTAAGGATTTGTAATTTGTTTACTTCACTACTGTATCCCCAGGGCTTAGAACAGAGTAGGCACTCAATGAATACTGAATTAATTCATTGAATGAATGAACAGTGTTGTCCATATGGGCAGAGAGAAGAAAGAAAAAGTATGCAGGAGATGATTGTAAGTTCATTCTTAGATAAACTTCATTAGGAGACGTCTGTGGGATATCCCAACTGGTGCTCAGGGAAAAGCTTTCAGCTGGTGCCGTGAAGCATTTCATACCCAGAGACAATATGTAGAGGAAAAAGGAAATTATAAAGACCTATGGAAATTGGCAAACACCACAGGAGTAGGAAGAACCCTAGGAAAGGGGAAAAGAAACAATTTCAAGAAGTTCAATAGCATCAAATATAACAGAAACTAAAATAAAGGAAGAGGACGATCCATAGGATTTCATAACTAGGTCAGTGTTGAGGCAATGCAGTCTTAGAAGAGCACAAAATAATCACGAGAATAATTACCACTTACTGAGCACCTACTTATATGCTACGCAAGATGCTTCATGCTAAAATATACCATATCTCGAATCCTCCCAACCACACTGCCAGGTAGCTATTCTATTACCTAAATTTTATAGAAGAAACTTAGGCTCAGAAAGGGTAAGTGGCTCATAGCTGTATAGGTGAATAACAAGTGAAGGAGCTAAGGTCTGAGTCATAATGAAAACACACTTAAAAATATTTTGTTCATTTGACATTCAATATAAATTCCACATAAATTAATTTTCTGTGTAATTAATTTTCCAGGTACAAAAAGCTTGCCACTTTAAGCACCAATACTCACATATTTAAAGATCTTTAAAAGTTTAAAGCTTACACTCGATAACTCAAGAATACCATTATGACTATTACTTGCTGTGTTTATGCCTTTGGGAACTCTTGAGTTGTCTGGAGTTTTTGCTTTTATGATGAAAGGCACTACAATGATTTTTTTAATTTGAGTATCTGTACCTTCAATTCATAATTTTTCTGCCTATGGGACAGAACCATGCTAACTGCTATACATGTCATTTTATGTAGTCCTCACCACATGTTTATAATTTAAGTCCTATTATAAGAAAAAAGAGGTATAGAGGGGTTAAATAACTTATCCAATGTCACATAGCCAGTCCTAGCAAACGTTCTAAGTGTCTGAGTCTCCAGCTCCAAAGCTCAAATTCTTAATTCTGACTCAGCTGTTTTCCAGGCTAATTTTCCAAGGAGGTCCTTAGTCACTTTGCAGATAGTTCAGATTTCCAGATAAGTAATTGCACATAGAAGAAGTATTGCCCTAAATAAACTATGAGTTATTAAACTTCCAGAAAATGTAATGTTAACTGGAAAAAAAAA
>NW_020173124.1:7373263-7410839 GCF_003031525.2 Neophocaena asiaeorientalis asiaeorientalis | reverse complement strand
AAAGGGGAAAAGAAACAATTTCAAGAAGTTCAATAGCATCAAATATAACAGAAACTAAAATAAAGGAAGAGGACGATCCATAGGATTTCATAACTAGGTCAGTGTTGAGGCAATGCAGTCTTAGAAGAGCACAAAATAATCACGAGAATAATTACCACTTACTGAGCACCTACTTATATGCTACGCAAGATGCTTCATGCTAAAATATACCATATCTCGAATCCTCCCAACCACACTGCCAGGTAGCTATTCTATTACCTAAATTTTATAGAAGAAACTTAGGCTCAGAAAGGGTAAGTGGCTCATAGCTGTATAGGTGAATAACAAGTGAAGGAGCTAAGGTCTGAGTCATAATGAAAACACACTTAAAAATATTTTGTTCATTTGACATTCAATATAAATTCCACATAAATTAATTTTCTGTGTAATTAATTTTCCAGGTACAAAAAGCTTGCCACTTTAAGCACCAATACTCACATATTTAAAGATCTTTAAAAGTTTAAAGCTTACACTCGATAACTCAAGAATACCATTATGACTATTACTTGCTGTGTTTATGCCTTTGGGAACTCTTGAGTTGTCTGGAGTTTTTGCTTTTATGATGAAAGGCACTACAATGATTTTTTTAATTTGAGTATCTGTACCTTCAATTCATAATTTTTCTGCCTATGGGACAGAACCATGCTAACTGCTATACATGTCATTTTATGTAGTCCTCACCACATGTTTATAATTTAAGTCCTATTATAAGAAAAAAGAGGTATAGAGGGGTTAAATAACTTATCCAATGTCACATAGCCAGTCCTAGCAAACGTTCTAAGTGTCTGAGTCTCCAGCTCCAAAGCTCAAATTCTTAATTCTGACTCAGCTGTTTTCCAGGCTAATTTTCCAAGGAGGTCCTTAGTCACTTTGCAGATAGTTCAGATTTCCAGATAAGTAATTGCACATAGAAGAAGTATTGCCCTAAATAAACTATGAGTTATTAAACTTCCAGAAAATGTAATGTTAACTGGAAAAAAAAAAGTTAAACTTTTAGAATTTTGGACAAATTCTAACAATCTGAGAAAAAAAATGGAAGCAGGTAGCATATTAAGGATAACTTTACCCGCCCGTTAAATGTTTACCAACACAGCAAATCTTCAATATTTGTGAGTGCTCTGTCCTAATCGTTTAATAACTGCCTTAATTTCCTATTTGCTGCCAAAATAAATTACCACAAACTTATGGCTTAACACAACACAATTTATTACCTTGTTGTTCTGTAGGTTAGTAATCTTGCATGGGTCTCACTGGGCTAATATCAAGGTGTTGGCAGAGCTGCATTCCTTTCTGGAGGCATTTAAGGAGAATCAGTTTCCCTTCCCAGCTTCTAGAGGCCTCACACACTCCTTGGCTTGTTTTTCCCTCCTCCATTCTCAAAGCCCACAAGGGCAGGTTGAGTCCTTCCTTTTCACATGAAATCACTCTCACCTCCTCTCCTGCTTTCCTCTTTCACTTTTGAAGACTCTTACGATTACACTGGGATCACCTGTATAATCCAGGATACGCTCCCTTTTTTAAGGTTTAGCTGATTAGCAACTTCAACTTCACCTGCAACCTTAATTCCCCTTTGCCATTTAAGGTAACACATTCACAGGTTCTAAAGATTAGAACATGGACATCTTTGGGGAGCATCATTTTTGGTACTGTGTCTACCACAGTAACCAAGAAAATCCTCAACCATAGCATGATATGATCCTACTATTGAAGAACAGGGTGGAGACATGTGTTTTCCATTTCTTTTTATTTCTCTTACCGATAGAAAAAGAAGGAAAGAGATACCAGCCTGACTGGGAAATACTAAATTGGATTATACTATATGGCAGGAAAATTTAGACTGAATTTTAAAAATCTATCTTTCACATCTTAAAAATAATCTTCAGATATCCTCAGTCTACGCAATAATATTTAGCAGCATATTGCTATGGTCCTGAAAGGTACTTACCTTCTGTAAAAGTAAGAGTATCTTTTTGTTAGTCATCATTCCTTCATCCTTTGCCCTTGGAATTGATAAAGACTTTCACCCTGCCTGGGACTTCCCTTTGCCCTCTAAATATACATATATTTAGAGCTCAAGCTATCTGAATGAAAAATATCAGTAATTCATCTTAACTGTTAAGCAAGGACAACACTTTTCAGAGGTTTTACTGTATTTTAGAAGAGTTAGTTAACCCAACTAATTTTTCCAGCAGTAGAAACACATGTGGGCAATACATTTTAAGCCATGAGTGGGGAAAGCTTTGGAATCATCTCCTTAACATAGCTCACCTTCCTTTCTTTCCCTGTTTCCTCCAATTTCCCAGATGGTAACTTAAAAATACCCCCACTTCCACTGCAAGAAGCTGAACAAGGAGGAACTGTTAACCATAAATAAACAATAATTCACAAATTGCCAAATAAAGGAGGGATGTCTCATATTAAGTGAAACTATAAACTAACCTTTATTACAAAAGTAACAAAAAATAAACTGTGTAGGAATAAACTTAAAACTTAGGTAGGATCAATATAAAGAAAACTTTGAAACTCTACTGGGAAAACAGGACAAAAATGAAATAACATACCTTGTTGTTAGAATGATGTTAACACTGGAAGGGTAACAACTATCCCAAAATTAATGTATAAATATATTTACTGCAGTGTTTCTCAAAGTATGGTGCCTCAGACCAGCAGCATCAATGTCACCCTTGGATTTTTTAGAAATGCAAATTCCCAAGCCCCAGCCCAGACTTAGTGTATCAGGAACTCTAAAGGTAGGGTCCAACAAACTATGTTTTAACAAGCTTTCTACATGATCCTGATTGATACATGCAAAAATGTGAGATCACTGTTTTTTAATGTAATTATCAACAAAAGTAACAACAGGATTTGTTTCTTCAAGAAGGAAACAGAATTAGACAAGCTGATTCTAAAGGTCTCATGGAAAAAATAAACATTAAAATTTGGCACTAGAGAAGGGACAAATTGGCAAAGACATCAATGGCAAAGAATGAAGAGTCCAGAAATATTCTTTATACATAAAAGCATTTAGTATCCAAAAGGAGTGGCATTTTAAATCAAGCGGAATGGTGCAGAGACAACTCCTTAGCACTCACAAACAATGAACCAGCCAAATAAATGAATAAATGGAACAATAAGTTCTTGGAAGAAATTGTTTGAATTTTCATAAACTTAGAAAAAGCAAAGACCTTTCTAAAAAGACATTAAAAACCACAGGAAGAAGACTGAAAAATTTGACTATTTTTAAAAAATTAAGAAAAAAATACTGTAAACATGCCAAATCATAAATAATCAACTAGAGATAGGAATATTTGTAATACATAAAACAGACCTAAAGTCTAATCACCCTAACTCACAAAGATCTATTACAAATCAAAAACTCGCTTAAAAAAAAAATGAATGAAGGATATTAAAAGAGGCACTCTTAAGGGTGGTGTGTGGTGGTGGAGGAAGATTTACAAATATGTAAAAAAGTATTAGTAAAAATATATTAGAGAAGAAAATTAAAATGATATATTTTTCCATCTTTGAAATTAGCAAAATGTATTTTGTAATACAATGTGGCAAGGGTGAGGAGAAACAGCATTCTCTTTTACCAGGGAGAGAAGTACAAACTGATGAAACATCACTGGAGCAGCAATTTATCAACATCCATCAAAATTTAAAAACAAATACATCTTACATTACATAGGTAGGGATTTATCCTATAGTGATATCAGTACACACGGTTAAGATGTAAATGCAACAATGTTCACTCCATCGTTGTTTGAAATAACAAAACAGTAGACCAACCCAAATATCTGATACCAGAAAATTCATAAATAATGGACTATCCATCATGGGATACCAAACAACTACAACAAGAGCAAAACCAGACTGAGATAGCTTCATCAATATAGATCAATATGGACCAATATCTAAGGTAAATTATCAAGTGCAAAGAAAATGGTATAGACTATAGTATACAGTATATTTCTATATGTATAAAAGGAAACATAGATCTTATCTCTATACACATATATGCTTCTCTAGGCATATAGTTATGAAGAACACAATTGCTAATACTAGTTAATATTCCAGTTGGGACTGGGGAAAAAAGGTGTTTAGAGTAGAAATCTTATTTACAGTACTCTTTTGTTCTATTTGTACTATCTGAATTGTTTTTAAAAAACAGAGATCAATATTTGGAGTGGTAGAATAAAGACCTCCAAAAATAGCTTCTGCATAAAAGCAATGATAATACTGGAAAAAAACTGTCAAAATCACCTTTTTCAAAACTCTGGAAATTAACTGAAGGCTTAATGACAATCCAAGGACTGTTTATTCAAGATAAATGGCTGAATCTTGGTAAGAGCAAATCTTATGATATTTTAATTTTTGTTAATCCCATCCCCCTCTCAGGTTCTGGAGTAGCCTTGAAAACCAAGAGCCACATAATTCTGGTAGCTATATAAACTTGCAGCTTATCAGCCACTTAAGGGATTAGTACAGATTTAGAGTTCCCCAAAACGTCCATCCCCAGAGAACTGTCACTATTTGACTAATCTTGCAGGTCATTACATGGTTCCATTTTGCACTTCATTTCATTTGACTCAGACCTACCTCTGTAAAAACAGTCCTCCCCCCAGGGCATTTGTTGAGGACAATCAGCAGCAATTGTTTAACACTAAAGCTATCGGAGGCGGCCCGGCTTTGATAGTTGGGACTAACAAGAGGCTGATCAAAAAAATTAAAGGGAAAACTGGAGAATGGGATGTCCACACAGGGCTATGAAAAGGTCCAACATACCCTGGAGGGTCATGAACAGGCATAGGGCTTTGTGCATGACCATGAAAGATTTGAGAAGGTTCTAAGCTCTCACCTCTGGCTGACTTTGAGGCTCTGTGTAAGGAGAAAGTGAAGGCTAAGTCTAAGGCAGAGTTGTAAACTGCCTGATGGAGCACTGAGAACATACCCCAACACATACACAGAGCTTTCTCAGGAAAGGATAAGAGATTTATTAGTTCAACCTCCCATCAATCATTAGATAGCTACTAAGGTAACAGAACAGAGACTTTAGTGATCAAAAATAACAAATAATACAGACTTTATAGAAGAATGACTGAAAAAACAAGTAGCAACAACAACAGAGACAGCAACAATAACAAACCTTAGGGAGGATGGATTCTGATTTCTAGAGTTGATAATTATTCAAAATGTCAAGTTTTAACAAAAAAATATGAGATATGCAAACAAGGAAGTATGGCTCATAAATAGGAAAAATGGCAATCAATAGAAACTGTCTCTGAGGAAGCCCCAAAGTTAGACTTATTAGACAAGATTTTAAATCACCTATAATAAATAAGTTCAAAGAACTAAAAAAAAAAAAAGTCCAAGAATTAAATGAAAATATGCAAATGATGTTTCACCAACTACTGAATCACAATAAAGAGAGAAAATTAAAAAAAAAATAATAAAACAAATTCTGGCATTGAAAAGTAAAATAACTAAAATTTGAATAGTATATATAAACTGGCAGAAAAAAGTATCAGTTAACTTGAAGACAGGTCAATTGCGATTATCCAATATAAGAAGCAAAAAGCAAAAAGAATTTTAAAAAATTAACTGAGCCAGACACCAGTGGGACAGCATCCAGCATCCCAGGGAATGCAAAACAGAAGTCCCAGAAGGAGAGGAGAGAGAGAGGAAGGAGCAGAAAAAATATCTGAAGAAATAATGACTGAAAACTCCCCAAATATACCGAAAAAAGCAACATTAATCTTAATCCCAGAAGCTCAACAGAAGTACAATAAACTCAAAGAGATCCACACTCAAACACATCATAGTCAAAATGTCAAAAAACAAAGACAAGAGATAATCTTTAAAACAGCAATAGAAAATAGACTCATCGTGTACAGGGGACCCTCAGTAAGATTAAAGGCTGACTTCTCATCAGAAGCCATGGAGGCCAAATGGCACTTGGATGACATATTCAAAGTGCTCAAAGAAAACAACTGTCAAAAAAGAATCTTACATCCAGCAAAACTATTCTTTAAAAATGCAGGAGAAATCAAGATATTTCCAGAAAAACAAAAACTGAGGGAATATGTTGCTAGCAGCTCTGCCCAGGAAATAAAAAAGAGAATCCTTCAGCCTAATATTAGACAATAACTGTAATCTACATTACAAAGAGCACCAGTAAAGGTAACTACATAGATAAGTATAAGAGACAGTATAAATATATATTTTTATTGTAATTCTTTTCTTCTATAAGATTTAAAAAACAGCTGCATAATTTTAAAACTTTGTTGATGGACTGATAGTGTATAAGAAATGTAATTTATATGACAATAGTACAAAGTAAAGAAGGGAATGAAACTATAGTGGAGCAAAGTTTTTGCAATGAAATTAAGTTGGTGTTAATCTAAACTAGATTGTTTTAGGTTAAGATGTTAATTATAGTCACCAGGGCAACCATTAAGAAAATAGCTGAAAAATACAGTAAAAGAAGCAACAAGAGAATTAAGATGGTATACTAAAAAAAAAAAAAAACTATCAAACTCAAAAGGTGGTAATAATGAAGAAAGAGGGGGAAAAAAACCATAAAAAACACAGACAGCAAGTAGCAAAATGGCAGATGTAATTCTTACCTTATCAGTTATTACATTATATATAAATGGGACAAACACCCCAATCAAAAGTCAGAAATTGGCAGAATGGATTAAAAAACATGATCCAGTTATATACTGTCTACAAGAGAAACACTTTAGATTCAAAGACAAAAATAGGTTGAAACTTAAAGGATGAAAAAAATATGTCATACAAACAGTAACCAAAAGAGAGCTGGAATGGATACACTAATATGAGACAAAAGAGACTTTAAGACAAAAATTTTTACTAGAGATAAAGAAGGACGTTTTATAATAATGAGTCAGTTTATCAGAAGGACATAACTATTGTAAACATATATGTACTTAACAAAAAAGTCCCAAAATACTTGAAGCAAAAACTCAAATAACTGAAGGGAAAAAATAGACAATTGAACAGTAATAGTTGGAGACTCCACTATTCCATTTTCAACAATGGACAGACTAGGCAGAAAATTAGTAAGGAAATAAAAGACTTAAAAGAGTACTAAAAATCAACGGGACCTAACAGAGATCTATAGAACACTCCAACCAACAACAGTAGACTATTATTCTTAAATGCACATGGAAATTCACAAATATGTGGAAATTAAATGACACATTCCTAAATAATCAATGAGTCAAATAAGATATCACAAGGGAAATCAGAAAATATTTTAAATGAATAAAAATGTAAACAGAATACACCAAAACCAGTATGATTCAACTAACGTAGTGTTCAGAAGGAAATTTATAGCTGTAAATACCTTTTTTTTTTTAAAAAAAGAAGATCTCAAGTCAGATCAGGAATAGAAGAGGGCTAAACAACACAAAATTAACTCTTACTTACACAAAAAGTAGGATATTGTATTTTTAAAATTGATTTTATTTTTATCAAGGTAACATACGTATGTAGTTTATAAAGTAAAATAATATTAAAAGACTTCTAGTGAAAAACAGCATTCTTCTGCCACACACCTTTCTATTCTATGTCCCCAGAGGCAATCATGCTCAACTCTTCTGGCTTTTTCCTTTGGGATTAACCTATATATTTCTAAATGATATTCTTATTCTTCTATTTCTTCACTAGTCAATTTTAAACACTACTGGTTGATTCCCAATCATATATGAAGACTTAACTCTTCTGTACACCTATCCCACATTTCTACACATCTCTGATGCCAAAATAATGTTATAATTTTGGGTTCATCGAATAGCCAATGTTTATGTATCATGACTTATAAACACTATAGGGCAAGAAGTGAACTAGGTCCATGTCTATTTTTTTCTTCTGGAGTTAATAATTTCCTCATTTTTTTCACTAACCTAGTTTTCTAGGTACTTAATACAATTATTATGTACTCTTCCAACATCACTGCAATATGCATATCAATATTTTTTCTATATGCTCAAACATATCATTTTCCTTTGTTTCCTGGTGAGTTCCTTCTTGAAGGTTCTCTTTTAAGAGTACGATGTTAACTGGTTGTCTTTTTGGTTTGCTGAATAGCAGCCATGCTGACACTTTTCTTTACCCCTCTCCTGAGTGGGATCTCTTATTTTCAGTTGTCTACATCTTTTTCCGTCATAATTTACTTAATCATCTAGCAAAACACATTTTGCAGTAATTTCCTAGGAATCAGTCCATGGAAAGTATTTTTGGGGGGTTGGAGGGAGTACTCTTTCTATTCTACCATCACACTTGATTTGTCTGGGGATAAAATTCTAAGTAATAAAATTGTTTCCATTACAATTTTGAAGAAATTGTTCCATAGTGTATTTGTGGAGAAGTCCAATGCCATTATACTCCTTTGGATGTGAACTATCCCCATTCCTTGCCCTTGGGAAGCTCTTACCATTTTTTCTTTATCCTTGGTATGCTGAAATTTTGTGAAAATTTTCTGTGGTATGCATATTTTTCATTTATTGTGCTGGATATTCAGTGGGCTTTTTCAGTGTGAAGACTCATATTCTTCAGTTCTGAGAAATTTAATAATATATCTTATTTCACTGACAATTTCTTTTCCCCTCTACTTTTTTCTGTTCTTCTTTTATGAAGTCCTATTTGCAATATCATGGGGCTCCTGGTTAAGCCTTGAATCTCATGTATTTTCTGCCTTTTGGTTTCTTATTCTTTGCTTCTTGTTCTATTTTCTAGGAGCTCACCATACTTTCTTTTCCAGCCTATTAAAGTTTATAATTAAATTTTATTTATGTTATAGTATTTTTAACTTCAGAGTTCTGCCTTTTCTAATTTAAAAAATTTAAATAGCACCTTGTTTAATGAATTTTGTATTTTCTTATTTAATGGACTCCATATTTTCTCTTAACTCTTTGAAGATATAGTTTCTTTTTCTCTAATTTGTGTATGTTTCTTTTCTTTTTGCTTTTGTATTTTAATTATCTGGCTACCTTCATTGTCAGTTCCCTCTGTTGCTTTAGATTTATCATGTTTTTCATGTTGGAGGCTTTCCTTAAATTACTGGAAAACTGCTGGAATGAACTGTTGGACATTCACTCATATTAAGAATGAAACACCAAAAGAAAGTGTCTGGGTAGGACTTGTCAACTGTGGGCTTCACTGAGAGTTAATCACCTTAATCAGATAAGATGTTCTATTTGTAGGAGGATCTCCAAATGTTAGGATCTGAAGATCTCTTACTCTTTAGAGTAAGCGATACTCAAGAGGCATCGAGAGTAAAGTGCTATTTCCTTACTCTGTTTTGCTGTACAGGTTGAAACTACTTTGAGCAGGCTATACAAAACCTATAGCAATTTCAAGGATATTTCATAAATACATTCACCTAATCTGACATTACAAAAATTATTTTATAATTAATTCTGATGATAATTTTAAGTGATTTGTCAATTTAAAATGCTTTAGGCAAAATAAAGTTCAGGGCTTCCCTGGTGGTGCAGTGGTTGGGAGTCCGCCTGCTGATGCAGGGGACACGGGTTCGTGCCCCGGTCTGGGAGGATCCCACATGCCGCGGAGCGGCTGGGCCGGTGAGCCATGGCCGCTGGGCCTGAATGTCTGGAGCCTGTGCTCCGCAACGGGAGAGGCCACAGCAGTGAGAGGCCTGCATACCGCAAAGAAAAAATAAAATAAAATAAAATAAAGTTCAAACTAGTTAAGACATTTCCACAGACTTTCACAATATGTTAGACATGTTTTATACATCCTTATACTGAGGAAAAGACTGCCAACAAACAATTCTAGGCCCAACTAAGTATATCATACATTGTGCAGGTTAGAAGAAAGAACTGTGGATATACAACCATGAGAGATAATACCACTTATCTAAACCATCTAATGAAAATACTCAAAAAAGTACTTGAACCAAACAACATATGAATCAGAACAGAAACCCCAAAACAGAAGATGATGAATAATAGAAAACAGTGCAATAGCCTTGCAATATATATGTTAAAACTAAATGGAAAATGATTGACTGGGAATTTGTAATGTAACTACGAAGTAAGGATTCTTAAAACAGAGGAGACATATGGCAAGGGAAAAGTCTAATAAATCTGGAACTAAAAGTACTGAACTATGTCAGCAAAACTGAGTTGGAAGGGGGTAAAGGAAAGTAAAAGGTCACCCTAAATGTCATTGGGAAGGGGAATGGAATGGGGAATTAAAACATTCTAAAGCTTTCATCTAGGAGAGGGGAATAGAGTGTATTGGTGGAGAGTTTATTTGGTTTCTGGTTTTCATATAACTGTGGAGAAATATATGTCAGATAATGAGTATTAAAATAAAAAAGCACATTATTTCCAGATTAACAAGGCACAAAAGGAAATAATAACAAACGGAAAAATGAAATTAATAGTAATTTGAACAAATCAGTAAAAAGAAAGGAAAGGGAAAAGAGCAAACAACAACAACAAAAATGAACATAAAGTAATATGGAAGAAGTCCAATGACATATATCAGTTGTCACTCTGCACAGTGATATGAGGATTCCTCTTAAATAGAGGGAGTTTCAGACAGGGTTAAAAAGTAAAACTCAGCAATATGATTATTTTGTAAAAAAACACATTTAAACACATTTATTTAACACATTTAAAAGAAATTACTACATATCTTTCTTGTTTCAGTGCTAAGAATTAAAAAATATAAATGTAAATATATATATGTCTGTCTGTCTGTCTCTATCCAACCATTAAGATAAACAAGAGCTAGGCATGATAAGTAGAAGTAAAGTCAAATTTTGTTCAAAGGTTGGATGATACACAGCTATTTAGCAGAAAAATATTTTCTTCACATTCCAGATAACTCCAGAGGAATATTTTCTTTGTGACATGCATGGCAATTTGGATATCTATCCTCATTACCCTTGCTTTGCAAATAAATTTTCGTAATGTAATGTGAATTTTGAGACAATTATTTTTCTTTTCAAAATAAGTTACAAATAGTATGCTTAACTTGCCTTTTTTCTGAAAATAGGGTAGTTTTACTTATACATTCTATTTTCTATGTTTGACACTAAAATGACAAGAAAAACAAAGAAGAAAATGAAGTAAAGGCAGAAATGTCACAGTAGGAAAGTTTATCCAAATGAAAGTTAAAAGTTGGAGATAAACAAGGGCAAATTCATACCTCAATATTCTACTGAGAATAACTTACTTGAAATGGTATAATTTGTAAATATAAGGTTTTTAAGGTAAACTACAAAACCGAGTCTCTTGAAATATGAAAAAAGAAAATACAATCTACCCTAAATGACATTTGATTACCATAAGAAAAACTTATACAAAGATTGTCCTAAAAATATGATATGTATGCTTCTTTAAAAGATGAAGAAACAAATTAAACTATTATTGGACCTCAGGAATAGCAGAGATAAACTTTTTATATTTCCTTTATAAGTGACTGCATAATCCCTTCATATTATGTATTCTGAGACACTGTGAATTTTTTTTTAAAGTAACATTCTGGTATGGTGCTATCAATATCCCCACTTTCTAATAAAAATTTTATTGTTAATAAATGGACCATCCAATTATTTTTATGTAGCAACAATAGTATATGGATACATAAGATGACAGATTACTAAATCATCCTTCAGATAAGTGTTCTCTGTTTCATGCATTTAATGTAAATGAACAAATATTCTTACGGAAATGTACGCATGTGCCTGTAAAAGAAAGAAGAACATAGTAGCTAGAGCCTACAAAACCAGGTTCTGGTTAAAAACAAATCACATTAGGTTTTAATATTCCAGTGATTTACAAAATATCTTGAAATATGATGTATGGCTAACAGTTGATTTAAGAAATTTACCAGTCTACCGTCACTGAGCTAACCTAGATGAAGGAACTGATTACAACTGAACTCTCACTTTCACTCCTGCAAAACTTTCTCAAAGATTTGTTTGGGAACTGTCTCATGCTTAGTCACCCTCTAAATATGATTTTTATGAGCAAAAGCAGTTAGCTATTTTTGTGTTATGCAAGATGGAAAAAGATGTATGAGTATTCCTTTTCGAGCAACATAATTTGATTTTTATGCTTATTCAATATTAAAAAAGTTCATTTTTATATTTTAGAATTGCCATATGGATATACTTCACTAAAGATCCATTCCTATTGAAAGCCTAGAGAACTTTTGTTTACACTAAGAGGTAAAAGCAACAGAGGGTAAATTATGCATTGTCTATGTGTATTTTATTTTCATTCTAGTATTTGAACAGTTGACTTTGAACAGTAGACTAAGTAGATTTAGTCTACAGAAAAATAAAAACACGAAGGAGCAGATCTAAAAAACTACCACAATACATATAAAATTCTCTTTTTCCAATCTTCTAAAAATAGATTTGATTATTTATTGAGAACTTTCAATGTGCGAGGCATTGTGCTCAGCGAATTATCTCACTTAATCCCCATAATACACTAGATCTATGCAGCAAGCAAATTATTCCCATTTTGCTAGTGAGGAAACAAAGTTGGAGAGGTCACATGGGCAGAATCATAGCTCAAGTCTGACTTCAAAGCTCTTCCTCTAAAATCATATAAAAGTCATTTATCAAAAACATTTAACTCTAAGATGACAATGTGAAAAGTAGTCATTAGTGAATAGTATCCCAAAAGGAACATATACATACACACACACACACACACACACACACACACACACACACACACATCCCATAAGTGAAGAGGTCATCATGCTGAAAAGATACAATAACATCTCAGTCATCTGGAACCATTAAAGACTTAGAAACTTTAAGGAGATTTTTCCAGATAATTAAAACACAGCACTCTATTCATCATTTAAAATATTTAAGGGCATTTTTCTAAATACACATAATACATTTTCCTATATTCTTAATAGAATAAACTTTTTAGAATAATATAACTTTTCTTGATAATGCAAATTTATTCTTATTAAAATTGGAATCTCTTCTGGTTAAAAAATTCAGTGACTGTGCTGTAATTAATTATAGCGGTGACCTTAGCTGTCAATGAGAGTAGTGCTATTTGCCCTTATTGTAATAGGACCCAGGTGACCATACTTTTTGACTTCTTAAATCTTTTCTAACATTTTCCTATTTCTTATTAGTTGCCTACTGCAAGCATGCCTACCTCTGCCTGATATGCCCCTCATTCCATTAAAAAAAAAACAAACCCCTAAACAACTGCAGGTTGGGAAATAGAGAAACAAGCAGATCTTTTAATCCTTCCAACATCCTTCCTCTCTTCTATCTATTCACTCAACAGATATTGTGTGGCTCTTTTAGGAGCCAGGCACTGTGCTAGATGCTGGTCAGAATTAGATTTTATGTTCTAACAACTATGAACATGACTGATAAACAATTTCTCCTGGGAATACTTTATTAAATCACCCAGCCGATGTTGATGCTGGTGGTCCAGGATCCACATTTTGTTAAATACAATATTACAGGGAACTGAGGTAAAAAAAATATCAATATTATACTTAAAAAAAGAAAGGTAAAGTTTGATACAAATTGGAAAAAGAAAAGAGAATGGCTGTGGCAGTTCAGGTATGAACTGGGTATGGTTTTGGGTGCAGTATCTCTCAGCATGGTTCATTTAGTACCTGTAAAATAATCATCCACAGTGCTTATTAATAAAATGTGGATTCCTCAGCCTTATCCCAGATCTACTGAATTAGAAAATGTGGGGCCGAAGCATGAGAACCTCCATTTCTAAGAAACTCACGTCTAATATAAACAGCTACAACTGGAAGCTATGTTAGAAACAAAATACCCTTATAACTAAGACAAAATTGATTTTCTGGGACTTCCCTGGTGGCGCAGTGGTTAAGAGTCTGCCTCCCAATGCAGGGGACATGGGTTCGATCCCTGGTCCGGGAAGATCCCATATGCTGTGGAGCAGCTAAACCCATGTGCCAGAACTACTGAGCCTGTGCTCTAGAGCCTGCGAGCCACAACTACTGAGCCTACGTGCCACAACTACTGAAGCCCGCATTCCCTAGAGCCCGTGCACCACAACTACTGAGCCACGTGCCACAACTATTGAAGCCCACGCACTCTAGGGCCTGCGTGCTGCAACTACTGAAGCCCACGCGTCTAGAGGCTGCGCTGTGCAACAAGAGAAGCCACCACAATGAGAAGCCCATGCACCTCAACAGAGGAGCCCTTGCTCGCCACAACTAGAGAAAGTCTGCATGCAGCAACAAAGACCCAATGCAGCCAAAAAAAAAAAATAATAATAATAATAAAAGTAGATTTTCTGTCTTACATACATATGAAGGCTATTCTTTCATTCCTTCCTTAAAGATTTACTCGTTATATGTCAAACAGGGTATCTAGATGTTCATAGTATAAAGATGACCAACAGATAGTCTCTAAACTATAAAAGCTTAGAGTCTAATGTTCTTAAAGACAGCAAAATCAATAGTCTTTTCACCTAATAAGCTCTAATTAATTTCTATTTTTGAACATGGACAAGTGATTACTGTAATTAGTTGATAGTATAACTTGACCCATAAATCCTCTTTAAAAATAGGAACAAAATAAGTTCTTTGAATGGCCTCTATACCACATTTTATGACTAAAAATTTCTCATTCATCTCTTACTATGAGGAAATAAGATGTTATGGATGAATGCAATTTTCAGGTAGGTGAAGCTTCACTTAATAACTGCCCAAACTATTTTCACTCTAATCACTTTTGGCGAGCTTTCTAAAATTTATTACATATTTTCTGGTCTCCTCAACCTTGCCCAGGAGAATCACTAATGATCATTAAGTGATTAATCCTTGCTGCTACTCACTCTGGAGTATGCTATATGAGAAAAAGCTGGATAGCAAATCAAGGTCTGCAATTTGGCAGGTCCATCCTTTGGACGTTTGTTTGGACACTTGTATTTAACACCACTGTTTTCTCCTTGTACAGTGTGTTAATACACATCCCTGTCTCTCCTGACCAGGAGTCATAAGAACTTCTTTGGTATGATAATTTAACTGGTCTATGAGGTAGGTTCCTCAGTTCCCAGAGTAAATTTTATTTATAACACACAGCTTATATTTTAAGTTAGACAATCTCAAACGTTTCAAATTTGATGAATTTTGATGAAAATTTTCTACACACTTATTTCTAGATGTTTGTATGGTAACAAACAGAAATACCGGTTATAGGAAGCAATATATTGAAAATAAATTTGCATGGTTTCATTGACCTAGTTTATCACTAAAAGATGATATTCTAGAGGCATTTGCTATACTGTGTCAACTTCTAGAACTACAGTGTTTCTAACATACTACTATGTAGGAAGAGTTGAGAGCTGTCAGAAAAACCAGAAGATGAACTTTATTTAACCAATTTACCTAAAACTTATATTAACATTTTCTTAAAATAATATACTAACATTTTTTTTCCCAAAATAGTTAGAATGGTTATAGCTCTCTCTTTTAGAAAATAATGCATGGGCTTTGAAACTATTATTTCCCTAAATGTTCAGAGACTTTGCTTGTAGATCCATGGAGCAAAGACTGTGCTTCATCCATAATAATTATTTCAAAGCCTACAGACGCCACCAAAATCTCTGTGATGTCACAAAATTTCTTTAATTTGAAAACTATTTGAATCACATACATTTAAACAACAGGAAATTAAAACTTTTTGAAAGTGTCAGGGAGGTAGGTAGTCCAAATTTCAGAAGGCTATTAAATTATGTTTAAGTATTCTATAGATGGAAGTTAGTACATAAAGTAAAAAGACCTTAAGTCCTGTATTATTTAATAATAAATTAAATATTAATACCAAATTCTACATTTGTCTTGTCAATTATTTAGTAAAGTATACTTAATGTCTGAATTATCAATTTTTATAGCGTATAGCCACAAAAAAGCTACGGAGATATAGAACTAATGAGTTCTTCCCCCAAATTTCAATATTTTCATCAATTGCCAAGTTCTTAAAACTTATTACCAACAAAATATTCCTTTTTCTTAATGATCAGTGATACTTTCAATTCACTGACAACTTTCTTTGTACAATGCGTCAGCCGTATTTCCACTGAGCCTATCTTTTAAGATGTAACACTATGATCTGAGTCACTATTTTGGTTAGGAAGTTCCTTAAGTTTCCCTCAGCCATAGCTTGTGTTTTCTTGTTCAGGACTGCTGACAGTTCTTTGCTGCTTTTAATTCTCCTGAACTGTAATATCTTCAAAATTGGGATTGGATAGATAAAGGCATTTTGGAGATCATTATAAAATGACAAAAAGTAGTCTGAAATTGATAGCCTAAAAAAATAGAGTTAAAGCTTCAACTCTTACAAGATCAAAACTTTGCATCAAATTTTACAATAGTGCTGGTAGGAGCATTCAATTAGATGCCAGACTTTTTTTTTTTTTTTAAAGAAACAGGAATTGTGCTGGTATACTAAATAAGGATAAGTGCAAACACTTCATACACATGAAACCTATTAACTTTAAGGTTTTTCTAAGAGAGAGGTGGAAGTGAAGCTTCAGATATTTGCTGTTGGTAAAACAGTTTTCAGATATTTAAAGAGTGACTCACTAGCAATACACGCATATACATGAATGTGTATATCTGAGTGTGTCTGTATATGAAAATTTATACACTACATTTTTGTGCTGATTGTCGTTTTCAGTCCATACATGGCTATGTGGTATGACGGAAAAAGGACAGGCCCATGAAGGAAGAAACTTGGGACTTAGTTTCTCCTCCAATCCTAATTAACATGTGACTTTGGACAGACAAGTGTTTGTAATTGGCCTTCAGGACCTTTACTACCCAAAATACAGGTCTATTGTAAGGGTCAATAATACACATACTGTATTATATGCATGTAAAGAAATACATGTAGACGTGGTTTTTAAAGTACAGTTTCTCAACTAAAGTGTCACAGTAATTAATTATTAATAATTAAGTACTGAAACTTGCAAAAAATTTTAAATTTATTTTTACTTTAAGGAATATTTAACACTATTGTTCAACTGTAAATTATATTCTCTCTTTCAGTTAAGTGCATTCTGATATGCTTTTCTGAGTAAGGAATGTGCTGTACATGTGACTACTATCCATCATGTAGTTATGTTGGATAAGAGATTGTCAACTTCTATTTCAGTATAAACAGTTAGGGGAAAAAAATGGTATTATCATTGTTCCTATTATTAACATAGCCCAGGTTAGAGCCCTCCTCTTAAAGCTGTAATTCATACATCAGTCTGAGAAACGTAAGCACAAAGGATTGCTTTGTTTGTTTTTTCCCTTTGGTGTATGTGTAAAGTATGGGAAGGAAGCATTTAGGAGTAAGCACTCAGTATATATAGTGAAATATAACAAGAACACATATGGAAGGTAATATTTAGCCATCTAAAGACTAAAGTTATAGCTCTTTATCCAAAGCCTTTAGTAATTTTTCCTTTGTAAAGGTACCTACTTCTTGACCCGTAATTCTCAATGCCTTGGCTGGTAGATAACAGATCTCTTGAACACATTTTTATTTTAGTTACTGCTTCCTCTTAAGATGGCTAAAACCAGAAAAAAAGCATGTACTTGTAATACTAACATATTTTTCATTTCCTTCTAAGCTAGTCATACAGCTTTGTAAATTCCTCTTTTTACTTTCCTTTTCAGCATAACAAAAACTTTTCATAGCCAATATTTTTAAAACATTTGGAAACACTTTAAAAAGAATCACAGCATTATTCATTCCTTCAATATTTACTGACCTATCAAGTGGCAACTACTCCTTATGCTAGCTACACAGTCCCAGATCTTAAGGAAGCCGAATACAAGAGACAGAAAAATAAATAAGGCATCTGCAGTACAATTATGATAAATGTTGAAAGGAGTTAAGCATAGGGGGCTATCGAGCAATGCTGGAGACACCCTTGCGGTTGAAGATAGTTTTCTGAGATGACAGCAAGGCTAAGTCCTGAATTCTTCATGGACAAACAAAAATTTGGGTAGGGTATTTCAAGTGGAGGGAATATCATAAGAATTTATATACTATATTACATAATTGTCATAATCACATTTACTTTTTTAGAAAGGCCTAGATTAGAATATGGAAAATGAATCAGAAAAAGGCAAAAACCTCCACAGCCTAGAGTAATGAAAATAAAAACAAAAGTAAACAAATGGGACCTAATTAAATGTAAAAGCTTTTGCACAACAAAGGAAACCATAAACAAAATGAAAAAACAACCCTCAGAGTGGGAGAAAATATTTGCTAATGAAGCAACTGCCAAGGGATTATCTCCAAAATATACAAACAGCTCATGCAGCTCAATATCAAATAAAACCAAAAAACCCAATCAAAAAATGGGAGAGATACATAAACAGATATTTCTCCAAAGACATACAGATGGCCAAAAACACATGAAAAGATACTCAACATGGCTAATTATTAGAGAAATAAAAATCAAAACTACAATGAGGTATCCCTCACATCAGTCAGAATGGCCATCATCAAAAAATCTACAAACAATAAATGCTGGAGAGGGTGTGGAGAAAAGGGATCCCTCTTACACTGTTGGTGGGAATGTAAATTGGTACAGTCACTATGGAGAACAGTATGGAGATTCCTTAAAAAACTAAAAATAGAACTACCATATGATCCAGCAATCCCACTACTGGGCATATACCCTGAGAAAACTATAACTCAAAAAGAGTCATGTACTACAATGTTCACTGCAGCTCTATTTACAATAGCCAGGGCATGGAAGCAACCTAAGTGTCCACTGACAGATGAATGGATAAAGAAGATGTGGCACATATATGCAATGGGATATTACTCAGCCATAAAAAGAAACGAAGTTGAGTTATTTGTAGTGAAGTGGATGGACACAGAGATTGTCATACAGAGTGAATTAAGTCAGAAAGAGAAAGACAAACATCGTATAATATTGCTCATGTGTGGAATCTAGAAAAATGGTACTGATAAACTTATTTGCAAAGCAGAAATAGAGTCACAGATGTACAAAACAAACTTATGGTTACCAAGCGGGGAAGTGGGGGCTGGGATGAATTGGGAGATTGGGATTGACATATATACACTACTATATATAAAATACATAACTGATGAGAACCTACTGCATAGCACAGGGAACTCTACTCAGTGCTCTGTGGTGACCTAGATGGGAAGGAAATCTTAAAAAGAGTGGATACATGTATTCATATAACTGATTCATTTCTCTGTACAGCAGAAACTAACACAACATTGTAAAGCAGCTATACTCCAATACCAATTAATAAAAATAAATAAAAAGAAAAAAAGATAAAAGGCAAAAACTAAGAAGTTAACCACTATTCCATTTTAATAATGTATATAAATTAGCAATATAGCTTATAGGCATTTATATAAAATGAAATAAACACAACATTTAAAGTAGAAAAAGGATGTTAATTAAGTCATCTTTGGTAATAATAAAAAGCTAAAAGCAAAATGAAAACCCAAAATCATAATGAACAATAACAAAAACCCCTAATTTGTAAATAAGGGACTGGTTAGAAAATTATGAAAGACTCATACCATGGAATAATATGCAGCCAAGAGAAAGACTTAATCACTGTATTTTTGAGTCTAAGATGCTAGAAATGGTAAAATATAACCTGGATTCAGAGGCCTTAAAGTAAGAAAAAAGTACCTCTTAGAATTGATGAAATATGAAATTATGTTTATATATGAATTTTTGTATGTCAAAAACATCTCAAAGTTAAAAAGCATTTCTAAATCAATGTCTTCCTAGTTCCACTTGTATATTAAACATGTTTATACTTATATGTATTTTATTGTATATCATTTAATGTATTTTTTACATACATATATATTTCTTTTACTTAGATAACTACATTTTCTTGATTTTATATATTATAAATATACATGTACTTTTATTTTTTATTCACTTACATTTTATATTAATTCTATTCCTAGACTTTCAGATGGTATTCATTTAATATCAGTCTTTCTGGAAAAAAAGTCATTAAATTTAACATATATATCTACTGTAAGATATATCCTAATTTCAGAAATGTTAAAATGTGAAAAAATTTGCATTTCAGATGGTAGGAATACAGCAATGCTTGCATATGCAAGAAAAATGATTAGAAAGATGCAGGAGAAATTAAAAATTTAATACTCTAGGGAGGAACGCAGTAGGGAGAGGGGCACTAATTTTTCACTTTCTACCTTTTAAAACTCTTTCAGTAATTAAAAAAAATAACATATTACTCTTAAAATTAACATTTCTTAGAAAAATCACTATGAACATTTGTTTTAACTTCCATAGTTTAAGTGATCTATCCTTTGTCTTGTTGGATACTTCACTCTTTTGAGTTCCAGCTTTAGTGTTCTATCCAATATCCTTCACTGGTTCCCCTTCTACGGCCCAATTTTGTTATTGTTCCCCCACGTTTCAGTTCTCATCAGTCTTCTTCCTGTACAGATACCTCCTTTGGAGACTTTACCTATTTAATGGTGTCAGCTCATATCTATTAGGTTCCTTAGGTCTCACTTCTCACATGTGAATAATAGATAAGTAAAGTTGGAAATAGTTTATTACCAGTTGTCTGAGGGACTTTTCTAAGTGGATATCACACAGTCAACACTCAATGAACATATTCAAAACACAACCCACCTTATTCATTCTCAATCCTACTTTGATAATTGCTCCATATCTTGGTTAATGAATTAAACTTTCATTCTAGAAACCTCAGAAACACCTGTGATTCCTATCCTTTTTACAAGGTTACAAGGTCCCCAACATAGGCAGTCACCAGTCAGTAATTAATAAACAATGTTGAATTTATACCAACATTGTTTCTAACATTCTCTCCCTTTCTAAGTCCCATAACTTGCATACATCTCTCATTTGGATTATGCTGGGTTAGCTAAAAAGTTCATTCTGGTTTTTCTGTAAGCTGTCACAGAATAACCCGAATGAACTCTTTGGCCAACCCATAACAGCTTTCTGAGTTCCCTGTTTCTAATCTCCCCATGATAATTCACATTAAAGTCATTTTCCTAAAATGTAGAAAGTCTATTCAGTTAATAGTGCTAATCTGAAAAGCTTCCCACACTATAAAGCTCAAACTCCTCAGCTTCTAATATTTCCACAAATTTTTAATAAGTACTTTTTATGTGCCTATATATGTGATAAACAGGAGAAAGACTTTAAAAAAAATTAGGATTGGAGGTAAAAGCTAAGGAGAAGAACAGCACTTGATGAGACAACAAAGTTGCATATTCTTAGCAATCACTACTCTCTACCCAACTCACCATTGCCCACCTCCATCTGTCTACCCTTAGTTTACCCTACCTTTGTCCAAGTCATTTGGCTCACATATGGCCTCTAATATTCACCTATCCTTCTTCTTTAAGGGACAGCCTTAAAGGCGAAAAAAATGGCCAAGAATGAACTCTATATAACACTTTAGAGTTTCCACTGCATTAACATAATTACCCACCATTTATTTGACATTTTGAGGCTAACATAGCATAGATTACTATCACAGACAAAAGAGTCAACCTAATAAATAGGAAAAGGTATATGCTATTTTCATCAAGCCACCCTAAGGAAAAGTTAAGAAAATAAAATATATCATTTATGCAATTTTTAGGAAATGAAATGTTTGACATAATTTTCTAAGGAACGGATATTTACCTCCTTAGATGTCAAACTTTAAAAAAATTTGACCACTTTTGAAGAAAAGCATTCGAAAATATATCATACACATTCCTACCTTGCTAAGTAGAAAGATATAGATGATTTTAACTCTATTTGATGATTTCAGTCCACCTATTACGATACACTGTCATAATATTACTGTCTCTCATTTTTTTAGATTCCTCTTTATTTATTTATTGATTGATTGATTGCGGTACGCAGGCCTCTCACTGTTGTGGTCTCTCCCGTTGTGGAGCACAGGCTCCGGATGCGCAGGCTCAGTGGCCATGGCTCACGGGCCTAGTCGCTCCATGACATGTGGGATCCTCCCGGACCGGGTCACGAACCCGTGTCCCCTGCATCGGCTGGCGGACTCTCAACCACTGCGCCACCAGGGAAGCCCAGATTCCTCTTTAAATAAAGGTTGTATCTCTTCCATCCAAATACTTTTACACATCTCTACATTCAGGTATTACTTCTAATCTTTTTTGTACTGGACAGCTAGAAAATGATGTTAAGATTTAATAATGTTGGGCTATTGAGGGTCTAAAGAGAAAGTAAAGTGCTTTAATACAAGTACTTCATGAGAACTCTTTTCAGTGCTCTGAGTTTTTATATTACTTTATCTCTGTATTAGGAGTTGTACTCAAATGGTTGCTTGTGCTAAAATTTATTTCATATCAAAAGTGGGGAGGTCCGTTAATTTTGGAATTTCTCTAGATAGCTAAAAGAACAATTTAAGTTGGTATTCAAATTTTAAAAGATAAGAGTAAATCATATGTTGATTGTTCATAAGGTAAGGAAATTCACATGTTGAAACAGATGCTTTCATAGTTGACTCTAAAAAATGCAAAGAATTTCATTTGGAAACTTCTTAGATCTGTATGTCTAATTCATAATAACAGGAAATAAGAAAACATTATACCTGTCTCCTTTCTTTCAATTTCTATCAAAGGACTTCTCAGAAAAGAAAATGATTTTTTTTTACTCTGATATAAAAAGCTTAGAAACTTAGTTCTTTAAATTTTAGGATGTCCCTTATATGACAAACCCACAGCCAACATCATTCTCAGTGGTGAAAAACAGAAACCATTTCCTCTAAGATCAGGGAAAAGACAAGGTTGCCCACTCTCACCACTATTATTCAACATAGTTTTGGAAGCCTTAGTCACAGCAGACAGAGATGGAAAAGAAATAAAAGGAATCCAAATCAGCAAAGAAGAAGTAAAACTGTCACTGTCTGCAGATGACATGATCCTATACATAGAGAATTCTAAAAATGCTACCAGAAAACTACTAGAGCTAATCAATGAATTTGGTAAAGTAGCAGGATACAAAATTAATGCACAGAAACCTCTTGCATTCCTATACACTAATGATGAAAAATCTGAAAGAGAAATTAAGGAAACACTCCCATTTACCACTGCAACAAAAAGAATAAAATATCTAGGAATAAACCTACCTAAGGAGACAAAAGACCTGTATGCAGAAAACTGTAAGACACTGATGAAAGAAATTAAAGATGATACAGATGGTAAGATATACCTTGTTCTTGCATTGGAAGAATCAACATTGTGAAAATGACTCTACTACCCAAAGCAATCTACAGATTCAATGCAATCCCTATCAAACTACCAGTGGCATTCTTCACAGAACTAGAACAAAAAATTTCACAACTTGTATGGAAACACAAAAGACCCCAAATAGCCAAAGCAACCCTGAGAAAGAAAAATGGAGCTGTACGAATCAGGCTCCCTGACTTCAGACTATACTACAAAGCTACAGTAATCAGACGGTATGGTACTGGCACAAAAGCAGAAATATAGATCAGTGGAACAGGATAGAAAGACCAGAGATAAACCCACACACATATGGTCGCCTTATCTTTGATAAAGGAGGCAAGAATATACAATGGAGAAAAGACACACTCTTCAATAAGTGGTGCTGGGAAAACTGGACAGCTACATGTAAAAGAATGAAATTAGAACACTACCTAACACCATACACAAAGATAAACTCAAAATGGATTAAAGACCTAAACGTAAGGGCAGACACTATAACACTCTTGAGGAAAACATAGGCAGAACACTCCATAGCAGCAAGATCCTTTTGGACTCACCTCCTAGAGAAATGGAAATATAAACAAATGGGACCTAATGAAACTTAAAAGCTTTTGCACAGCAAAGGAAACCATAAACAAGACCAAAAGACAACCCTCAGAATGGGAGAAAATATTTGCAAATGAAGCAACTGACAAATGATTAATCTCCAAAATATACAAGCAGCTCATGCAGCTCAATATCAAAAAAACAAACAATCCAATCCAAAAATGGGCAGAAGACCTAAGTCGACATTTCTCCAAAGAAGATATACAGATTGCCAACAAACACATGAAAGGATGCTCAACATCACTAATCATTAGAGAAATGCAAATCAAAACTACAAAGAGGTATCACCTCACAGCAGTCAGAATGGCCATCATTAAAAAGCTACAAACAATAAATGCTGTAGAGGGTGTGGAGAAAAGGGAACCCTCTTGCACTGTTGGTGGGAATGTAAATTGATACAGCCACTATGGAGAACAGTATGGAGGTTCCTCAAAAAACTAAAAATAGAACTACCATATGACCCAGCAATCCCACTACTGGGCATATACCCTGAGAAAACCATAATTCAAAAAGAGTCATGTACCACAATGTTCACTGCAGCTCTGTTTACAATAGCCAGGACATGGAAGCAACCTCAGTGTCCATCGACAGATGAATGGCACATATATACAATGGAATATTCCTCAGCCATAAAAAGAAACGAAATTGAGTTATTTGTAGTGAGGTGGATGGACCTAGAGACTGTCTTACAGAGTGAAGTAAGTCAGAAAGAGATTAACAAATACCGTATGCTAACACACATATATGCAATTAAAAAAATGGTTCTGAAGAACTTAGGGGCAGGACAGGAATAAAGATGCAGACATAAAGAATGGACTTGAGGACACGGTGAGGGGGAAGGGTAAGCTGGGATGAAGTGAGAGAGTGGCATGGACAGATATACACTACCAAATGTAAAATAGATAGGTAGTGGGAAGCAGCCACACAGCACAGGGAGATCAGCCTGATGCTTTGTGTCCACCTAGAGAGGTGGGATAGGGAGGGAGATGCAAGAGGGAGGAGATATGGGGATGTACGTATATGTATAGCTGATTCACTCTGTTATACAGCAGAAACTAGCAAACCATTGTAAAGCAAATATACTCCAATAAAGATGTTAAAAAAAAATTTAGGATGTCCTTAATGAATCTAGTCCATCATGGCAAGATGTCTTGCTTTTCACAGCTGTTCATTCATGTTCTCTAAGGAAGTAGCTTAGGTAAATAACTAAATATCAAAACCAGGAAGATGCCTCTCAAGTTGTTTTAGACATAGTACATGGTTTTGTAAAAGAAACATGACTGAAGAACCAAGGTCATCTGACAGAAAAGGTAAGACATAAAAATAAACCAAACTAACTTAAAAACTTTCCAAATATTGAACAAGGGTTTCTGAGTCCTACATTGCCTAATTTTATAGGTGCTAGATATGAAGTCTTAGACAAGCTTGCTTGAATATTCTTCTACTATTAGAGATACGTATTATTGTAAACAACAACGAGATTGAAATAAAGCTCTGAAAGAAATGTTATTTTCTTAAAGAAATCTCTTCTAAACAAGTTGTACATGTGAAAAAATATATTGGGATTAATTCAGGTATTAACTATGCATACCTTTAATAAGAACTGACATATATTACTGCTTACAATGGGGACATCAGCTATTCTAAATGCTTTACTTGTAAATAGTCTAGTCTTTAAAAAGCTCTATAAGGTAGGTAATGAAATCAGTGAAACCCAGTTTTACAGATGAGGAAACTCAGGTGCACAGAAGTTAAAGTTGCTCAAGTTCACAAAACTGGAAAGAATAAACACTGTTTAATAAAAAGTAGAAGAGCTGATAATATAACTGAAGGATATTTTAGTTACTGCAGTCTTTATATGATGTAAATTCTAAAATACAAAATGTTAAATCCAATGTAAAAATGGAGTACTGAGTATTTTTAATTCAACAATTTAAACACTGCCCCAAACAAACCAGAAACAGAAGGGAACTGCCTCAGCTTAATACAGGGCATCATGAAAAACCCACAGCTATCATCATACTTAATGATGAGAGACTGCATACTTTCTCTCCAAATCAGGAACAAGTCTTTTGCCCGTTGTATACAATATGGTACTAGAGTTTCTAGGTAGGGCAATTAGGCAAGAAAAAGGAGAAAAAAAAAAAAAAAAGAAAGGACAGCCAGATTTCAAAGGAAAAAGTAAACTGATCTTTATTTACAGAGGACATGATTTTTTTAATATGTAGAAAATCCTAAGGAATCCACCATAGAAACTACTAGAATAAGTGAGCTCAGTAAGACACCAGGATAAAAGACCAATATACAAAAGTCAGCTGTACATCAATACACTAGCAATGAATAATCTGAAAGTGAAATTAAGAAAACAATCCTATTTACAAGAGCCTGAAAAGAAAATACTTAGAAATAAACTTCTAAAAAGTATAAGACTTAAGCTTTAAATTTTTAAAACTACAAAATATTAAGATATTAAAGAAAATCTAAATAAGTTGAAGAATATGGCATACTTCTGAATCAGAAGACTTACCATTATTAAGACAGTAACAGTAATATTCCTGAAATTGTCTACAGAATAAATGCAATCACTATCAAATAATCTATCAAATTCTGCAGAACTGACAAGCTGATTAGGATTTCAAATGGAAATGCAAGAATAACCAAAATAATCTTGAAAAAGAATAACAAAGTAGAGAACCGACACTTCACAGAATGAAAACAATGTGATAATGGCGCAAGAATACAGGTGTAGATTAATGGAACAGATCTAAGAGTCAAGAAATAAATCCTTACATTTACGGTCAACTGGTTTTTGACAAGGATTCTAAGACCATTCAATGGTGAAATAATAGTCTTTTCAACAAACAATGCTGCGTGTAATCAAATATCCATATGAAAAAGAAAAAAGTGGACCACTTCCTTATATCATACACAAACATTAACTCTAAATGGGTCACATAGTTTGCTGTAAGAGATATATTATAAAACTTTAAGAGAAAAGATAGGAATAAGTGTTTGTGACCTTGGGACAGGCAAAGCCTTCTTTAGATACGACACCAAAAACACAAGCAATAAAAGAAAAATAAAGTTAGACTTCACCAATATTAGGAACTTTTGTGTTATAAAGAATACCATCAAGAAAGTGAAAAGACAACCCACAGAATGGGAGAAAATATCTGTAAATCATGTACCTAATAGGGGACAACCCAAATGTCCATCAATTGGTAGATGGATAAACAAAATGTTATAACCATATACTGAAATACTATTCATCAATGAAAAGGAATTAGGATACATACTGTAACATAGGCAAGCATTATGTTACACGAGAGAAGCAAGTCACAAAAGACCACATATTATATGATTCTGTTTGTATGAAGTGTCCAGCATAAGCAAATCCATAGGAAAAGAACGAGTAAATTAGTGATTTCTTAGAGCTGGAGGGTGGGGAGAATAGGGAGTGACCACTATTGGGTACATGGGGTTTTTTGGGGGTAATTAAAATACTCTAAAAATTGATTGTGTTGATTATTGCACTATTCTATGAATGTATTAAAAAATCACTGAATCATACACTTTTAGTGGGTGAATTATCGATATTTGGTATAAGTTACAGCTCAATAAAACTGTTAAAATAACTTAAATATCATATTTTTACCTTATATAAATTACTTGTGAGTGAAACCTACCTTAGGTGACCTGGGGAGATGCCCCCTTTGTGAAAGAGAAAAGGTTAAAATCCTCTTTGTCATGTACTGCCTATTTTGACCAACACCAAGCTAGAACAGTTCTACTATTAAACTATTATCAGATATAATGGTTTAATATTAATGACTGTAAAGCTAAAATGATTAACTTTTAATAGTTTTTCTTGAAAATACAATTGATTTATAACAATAATTTAATACAGCAAATTAATTCATTCCTGTAATTGGGGGCATATTTTTGAAACTAACTTATTTGGTAGAATGAGACTTTGTCACCCATTGTTTTAGTCAGTCCCTGGGGACATTACATAGGTTCACTCATCTTTTGTGAATATTTACTGAGTACTGATTATGGCGGCACTGTGATAAGTGCTGGGTATTCAGTGGTGACCATTCTTTGAGGGGTATGGTGGAATAATGGTAATGCCTACTTTAGTAATAAGCAGGACAAGATGTTTTGTAGTGTTTTATGCTTTATGGTAAAGACTTCCCAGGTCTCAAACAGTTTTTTCCTGTGTCCTGGAGCAGAACCCAAATTCTCTTTTAACTAAAGATGCAGCATGCTATAAGCATAAATTTTTAATTCAATCTGTATGACTATTTTTTTTTCCTAGCTATGTGACCTTGAACAAGTTATTTAGATTCTCTGTGCCTTAATTTCTACATCAACAAAATGGGGATAATGGTTGCCCTTCACAGAAACTCCATTTTTTAATTGAAAAAGTAGAGAATAAATAGCCATAAGAAATCTATTTAAGAACTGTTATTGAAATTCTGTAGACGCTATAGCCATGTACCTTTTCATCATAATCTCCAAAGATGTTTTCACGTTGTAGAAATGCCTTTTTCCCCCCAGCTTCTCTTGTGGGTAATTACTTAAAAAAACAGTAAGAGAAATGATGTTTGTGGAAAATTATTTGTAAGCTATATATATTTTTTCAACTCTTTTAGGTAGTATTCTTAAGCTTTCACTATCAGAAGGCTAAAAACTCAAACTATATTATCTTATCTATATTATACAAAAAGGTATAAAATAACAAGGAATGACTTATTTGACCACTGTAATTTATAGAAAAGGACTGAACCTCTATTCTACAAGTTGATCATATTCAGTAATAAAAATTCCTATTTCCCAGCCAGGGAAACCCTGCAGCCAGACCTATCGATGTGCTGAAGAAGCCCAAGAGAGACAACAATACTATTAATGGAGATCTATCTACACAAATAGAAATTACTGGACATAAGAGAAAAATCAGCAGCTCAAAAGAGAAGAGCAATGTGAACAAGCTGTGCAAATGGCACCCAATGAAGAGAAACAATGCAAGAAACAAGAGAGGTGACTGAAATTTTCTAATTTTGTTTTCAGTTACATTTGAGGGGTATTGTGGCAATAAAACAAGAATAAACTCCCACGGAAAAGGAGCAATCAATAATAAAACAAAACCAAAAAAGGTTGTACTATTCTACATACTCCCCCTGGTCCATGAAATTCAGATTTTCTCTACATATTCAGGTGTTATTTTTAAACTCAACCTGAGAAGCAATCGATTAAATCCACTGTTATTTTTATTTTTAATTCTTAGATGTTTAGTTTTCAGATGTTTGCTGTTGGCAGAAAGCAATGGTAAGATTCAGAGATCTGGCAAGGCATTTCAAAGTCAAGTAGGACTCAAGAATTCTTTGTTAAGGGAAGTTCTGTGCACTAAAGGAGTGTGGCAGACATCCCTGGCTCCTGACCAATGAATACCACCAGTAGTCCTTTCTCAATCATGGTGATAACCTAAAAAGGACCCTAGCATTTCCAATATATCCCTTGGGGGAATATACAAGGGAGCTGAGAAGGAGCAGTACTAGCCACACACACATACAAAAGAGGTACATACTTAAATGTAGAAAATAAAAAGATCTCTAGGATAGAATACAGGATGATAATTTCATAATCTTGCAGTAGAGATTTCCTTTCTTAGCATGACACAAAGACCAGAAATCATAAAAGAAAAGATTGACACACTTGACTAACCAAAATGTAGATATGATAAATTGGGGAAACATATTTATAACTTACAAAAGGGACAAGTAAATATTCTTAATATAAAAAATTCTCCCACAAACTTAATAAAAAAGAAACTATCCAAGAGAAAAACAAACAAAAGAAATGACTAGAAAATTCACTAAAGAAGAAAATTTATATAACAATAGGGATATTTTAGCACTTATTATGTACCAGATGCAATAGGTACATAGCATCTGCCTTACATGAATTTCGTTATTAAGGAGAGGCTATAGAATTCTCAACAATTCTACAAAGTGTCTTCTAATCTCAGATCAGTATTATAGTAAGGTCAATTAGCTTGCCAAAGTTACACAGCATGTCAATGATGGAGGCTGGGATTCAAGCTCTAATACCAGAACTCAGAGTTTTATCACTGTTTTCTACCAGTAACAATGTCACTGCTACAGGTGTATTTAATGGAATAATAAGTACACAGATGTCTGTACAAGACAATAAGTGCACTCACTATTTATAACTGAGAAAAAAGTAAATAATCTAAATAATTATCAACAAGGAATTTATTTACTAACATATAGCATATCCACCATACCATGTAATATGCAGGAATTAAAAACAGTAAGGTAAATCTATGTAGCAATATGGGAATATTTTAGTAATATGTTGGTAGATTTTTAAAAATCAACTTGCAAAACAGAATTAGAGTATGATCTCATGTTATTTTTATTATTTACAATAATTAGTAAAAACATCCCCCTTTTGGAAAAAAAAGAAGGGAAAACTACATTTAACAAATCATTTCCTATATAAGCTCATAGGTTTTATATATTGGTAAAATGTCTTATGCTGTTACATAGGTATTACCTTCATTTTATACTGGAAATTTCTGATATGTTATTCCTAATGACAGCAGGTAATAACTAACTTATTCTCACCTCTAAACAATTAACCAACAATTTTATAGCTTGCTAAGAGATTATCTAGAGTACTCATAGTATTTAAGTCAGCCACCTTCCTTATTGGTTTTCTCTAAAAATTCCATTAAGCTATTTCAGGATAGAGTACTTTAAAAAAAAGTAGTTGAGCAACATGTATCAAAAATTTTAAAATATCAATCCTCTTTGATCTAGCAATAGCTAGATTTTTCATTCAAAAGAAATTGTGACCACAGATTTATTTCATCAGTATCATCAGAGCGCTAGTATAATAAAAAATTTAAATCAATCACAGGAAGCTGTTTAAATAAGTCACGGAACAACTATACAACATTATACAGCCACATAAAATAATAGTGCAGAAAAAATTAAATAACCTGGAAAGAGGTCCACAGTATATTGTTAATGACAAAATTCAAGTAACAAAGTGGCATATACAACATGAACTCATTTCAAAACTAGAAATCCCTAAAGAGAAAGATCTGGGAGGGTAAGCACCAAAGTGATTATCTCTGGATGGTGTAATTACATGTGATTTTAATTTTCCTCTTCTATATTTTCTAAAAGAAAAAATATTACATTTGTAATAACAAAATTAGTAGTTGAAAAAATTGAAAAGAATCAAAATTGTGTGCTGTGTTATATTTACCATATGGTATATAGTCATCTTCAGATTATTCATAGAGAAGGGAAAAATGGGGTACAAAAGCAAAGTGATGATCATTTATTAACCCAGTTCACCATCTTGTCCTACTTTTCCTAGCAGCCTCTTCCATGCTAAAAATTGGCTGTCACAACAGAATAAGGTGTACTTAGGCTACTCACATTCCACTGCAACACGGAAAGTAGTGAATGGGTCCTCCACGCATGTCATTTTAAGTTCCTCTATCCTCTAACAAAACTGGGGATGTCAACAACATTTTATTTAGAGATTGGAAGCTGTTAACAGTAAATGCCAAAAATTTCAATAGTACAAGTTTGAGAGTAGTTACTATAAATCAGAAAGTTTTCCACAAGGTAATATTCCCAGCAGATGAAATACAATGTACCTATTTTTTAAGAGTTAAACTTTATGTGCAAAAGGGAAGCATCAATCATTGAAAGAATTATTATGAGAATTAAGAAGATGCTCTAAAGTCATACCACCTATTTCTCAACCAACTCCAACCTCACCTGAGGTATTACAGATGGAGAGAACGTGATAAAACCAGCAAGATTTTTAGCTATGGTTTGAAAATGCACAGCTGCAGATGCCATACAATAGAGGGTCCAACTCATTGTATGCTAGAGTAGAAGTAATATTGGTGATTGTTTTCTACATATCTGGTCTAAAAAAACTTTTAGATTACCAAACAGATACCTGAATTTTAGAGCTAGTCAGAGGCAGAACTGGGCCTCCAAGGATTTCTGAGTCTAACTGAAAGAATTTTTAAAATTCCAAGTTCAGCACTATAATAATAGACAAAATGAGATAGACAAGCCATAAACAGAATTATCATGGGGATTAGATTTAAATACAAATCAGTATAATTGGGTGGCAAAGTAGATAATGACTCAATGATAAGCATTTAAAAATTGTAAATTTTTAAGAGAAGAAATAGCACTTTAGACTCTTTTCATTAAGTATTAGAGACCACGAACTACAAAGAGGCTCATGTGATAATTCCTCATGCTTTTTTTTATTTTGAAATGTGTGAAAAATTCATAAAGACATTCATTTTGCACCCAGTAGAAAGTATTTGGTGCAAACGTTTGCTAGGCCAGTTTAGAAAAACAATTCAAGAGAATCTAATAAATGGTATAGTTTTTTAAAGAAAGAAAGAGCATTTTAGCTCAGGATATTTATGACAGAGCAGAACCTCCAATAAAAAATATACATGCTGAGGAGATTCCTTGGAGAACAGGATTTCAGTAGAGACATTAAAGGTTCTCACAAATGAGTATGTATACACATACACACACACACACACACACACACACACATAATTTCTTATATAGGCTGAAAAAAAAATGAATCAAAACAAATTGTTAGAGAAACAAATTGTTCTCTTTTACTACTAAAGAGATATAGTTGTAGATATAGAATAGCTAAATTTAAATTCTGTGACACTATACATCAAAGTTACAAAAATATATTTCACTTTTCCAAGACCTCTGAAAACTTGCAAACTTAAGGAAAGTTCCAATAATAGTACCTCCAGAGAACACCTAATAACTTCCACCTAGTTTAACATATTTTTAACCACTTGCCACATTTGCCCTCCCCCCTTTATGGGTATGTGCTTGTGTGTCTGCATATCTGTATCTATACATACAGTTTTTTTTTTTGCTGAACTATTTCAGAGTTACTTGTACACACTGCAGCACTTGATTGATGTATACTCTTCAGTATGTATCACCCAAGAATAATGATACTCTCTACGCAATTGTGATAATATAATTATCACATTCAGGACACTTTACATTGATAATATGATATAATTTATAATCCATATTTCTATTTTACCATTTGTCTCCCAAGCCATTTGCCTTTTGTTGGTTTTACTGTTTTGTTTTGTTTTGTTTTTTTCAAATTATGATCCAATCAATCTTCATTCTCCTTTCATCTAGAGCAATTCTCCAATCTTGTCTAGTTTTTCACATCACTGACATTTTGGAAGTCTAGATCACTTGTTTCTCAGACTATTTCTCGATTTGAATCCGTCTGGTTAATTCCTCATGAATAGATTTAGGTTAAACATTATTGGCAGGACTATAACAAAGGTGCATCTTTTCCTTCTGAGGTGCAACATATTAGGAGGCACATGATGCCACACTGTCCTTTATTGGTGTTTTGAAGTTTAATCGTATGGTTAAGATGGTAGCTGCCAGATTTCTCCATTTTATAGGTAATATTCTAATTAATAAGTGACCTGTGAGGTGATACTTGGAGACCATGTGAATATCCTGTTTCCAAGCAGTCTTTTTACCCAATAATTTTAGCATCAACTGGTGACTGCTGCCTTAATTATTACAATCGTTGTAAAGAAAAGTGATTTTCCATTTCTTTTAGCCTTTCTACATTTGTTAGCTGGCATTCTGGAAAAAGGCACTTTCCCTTCATCCATTCTTCTCTCTAATTTCTTTTATGTATCAGTGTGGACTTACAGATTATTATTTTTGATTCAGTGTGTTACAATCCATTTCTATCATTATTTTTTTGATTTGGGACATAATTGTCTCAAATATGTTCAGAGGGAGCCCCCTTAAAGCTAGCTCCTATGCTCTTTGGACATGTCTGTTCAGTTTTTAAGCCTGTTCCAAAATACATTTAAAAATAATGACATTTCAAAACAAAAGTCAATATTATATCAAATAGAACTCTACTAGAAGTACTCACTCCAAACTCAGGAATAAAAATAAGGATATTAATTATTACCAATATTATTCAAAGTGCTTTTGAATATATTTTATATATGTAAAACAACAGAAAAAGAAACATAAGGAATTAATATAACACAGGAAGAGGTAAGATATTATTTTGATGAAATGTACACTATGAAATCTAAAAGAATCAGTGTAGAAATTATAGCATTAATGAGTAGTAATTTTTCCAGATGTAAGTTAAACATGCTAAAGTAATATCATCAAGTTACAACTAGGTAGAAAATAGAAAGGAAGAAGAGACTTCATTCCAAATAACGAGGAAAAACTGCATTATTTAGAATGTAATTTAATAAGAGCTGCATTTAATCTCTATGAAGACAACCATTAAACTTAATTAGTATATTTAAACTATGACTTAAATAAATGGAGACATGTTCTTGAATGGGTGGCCATAATATTATAAAATGAGTTTTTTAAACATAGTGGATTAAACATATGTTCCTTTCTACTCCTTCCTGAAACACCATTTAAAAGATAGTAAATGTATATATACATTTTAAATTATAATACTATAAGAAAAACAAAGAAAGGAGACAAAACAGATAGAAGGTATCAATATACTTTTTGAAACTGGAAACTGAATTGATTAAAAATAACCCAAAGGGTGAGAAAGGTAAGGGAGAAAGAGAAGGAGGTAGGCAGGAAGCAGGGGAGGAAGGGAGGGGAAGAGAGAGAGAGAGAGAAGGCAGTTTTATCGCAGAACTTCAGAAAAGCTAAGGAATTGTATTTCTGGATAGAAGAATATAATAAGGTAGGGCTTCAAATGGATAGATTTGTTCACAATTTTTTAAAAGAGGATGCCAAACTGATCTTCCCTACTCTGGAGCCAGGTGACTACTTAAATAGTTGACTGAAGTTTTATTCTGTAAAAGTTTGAACCAAGAGGCTTTAGATTATGAGTCACCAAAAAGAGATGAGAGTGGAATAATTTGTCTTATTTAACAACTGGGATTAAGCAAAGGTTTATTACACCACTCCCTTTCCTCCCTTTCCACTGATTGCCTCCCAGACTGCTGGCATACAGGGTTTTCCTCCAGAGACAAGGTACTGGAAAATTCCTCTCTGAGTAATCTGAACTGCCTACGAGTAAATACCTGCAGATACTGACATTTGGTGACCTCCCAACAAAGAGATCAGTTCATCGTGCATTCAAAGCTCAGTGAAGCTCTCCAATCAACAAGCTCTGCTCATAGTACACAGAGATAGGAATTCAAACCACATAAACAGAAAAACTGAACGTGGAGAAACATACATTCAGGGAACAGAAGAAACTTCAAAAAATGTATATAAAAACCTCACAGAAATAAGAAACTATATTGTATCCAGGAAGCAAGAATCAGAAGCTATAAAAAAAGAAACTCTCAGAGAACAAGATCGATCAATGAAAAAAAAAAGGCAGAGTTTTAAAGTGGATTCAAATATAAAGCTAAAAACTCTTCCCTAAGGTAGAAACAAAATGATAGAGAAATGAACAATAGGAAACAAAAGATATGACAGTAAGAGTCTAAGAGGTCCGGTATCCAAATAAAAGGAGTTCCAAGGATACAACAACAACAACAACATGGTCAATAACAGCAAATTAGAAGACAGGAAACCATCAAAGAAATAAAACATGAAAAACCTGCAAATGGAATACCCAGGTCAAAGGACGAAAACTGAGCAAACAACAAGGTGAATCATTAAGAGAGTAGAAAGCACTGAGGAAAAAGAGAAGGTTCTAAAAGATTCCAGACACTGGGCAGGGAGAACTCCTATGCCTAAGATGAGACTCTGAAAGGTTACTGTTCTTTTAACAACAATACTAGAAACTAAAAGATAATGGTCTCAAAAACTCTGAAATATATATGGGATTCAGGAAACTGAATTAGAACTATTTTTCATCCCTGCTAATATTTCCTGTTAAAGATTACGGAGCACAATTTTACAAACTTTAATGGAAAAAGCTTAGATAAATCAGACATACAATCAGACAAACCTGGATTGAACTCTAGCGCAACCTCTCACTAGATTTGTAATCAATGGGTTATTTAGCTTCATTTTCATAAGAGAATAATAATGCCTAACTCATAGAATTGTTCTAAGAATTATACATAACTTTTATGAAACACCAAAAAGGTATTTGATAATGTGTTACCATTATTTTCAGAACTATCACTTGTATTATTTAATTGAAGTGCTAGCCATTAATAGATAAATGCTAAAAAAAGTAAATATTTAAACAATTGTAGAAAATATGTTAAATTTTAGTAATTAAATAAACAGAATATCAATATGATGTGGTCATCAAATTGATCACTGCAAAGCTATGTACAAACATGGAAAAATAATTAGAAATTGTCAAAGAAAATGTCAGATTATAAAATATATGTACAGAATAATTTTAACTACATAAAAATATATATCCTAAGCATTAGAACTGAAAAGTCAATATACAGAAATGTAAATAGTTTTATTAGAGTACTGGCATCTTGAATTATGATTCTTATTTAAGAATTTACTTAACGGCATGTTATCTATTTTTAATAGTGTTCAGATCACTGTAGAAATTACGAATAAGTAAAAAGAAAATGTGTTAATAATCACCCCAAACCTCATGCCCAAGAGCTATTAATTTTAACTTTTGCAATGGATTATGATTATATATATACACACCATTGTTTTTTAAAAATTAGATTGTATATTTTAACTTGCAACCGTCTCTGTTTCCCCTCAACAAATTACCACAAACTTCTTTCGATGGCATTCAAAGAAATCTTTTTAAATTGCATTTAGCATTTCATTATTTGGATGTTTCACACTCAACTCAACCCATTCTCTTATTGTGAGGTAAATGTTTGTTTCCAATATTTTAATTTTCTGTAAAGTGATGTAATGTCCACTCTTATGGCTAAATCTCTATACACACCTTTAACTGTTTTTATAAATTCGTAGAAGCGAAATTTATGTGTCATAAATATAAATCTTTTAACTTGGATATACACTGCCAAACTGCTCTGCACAGGAGTTGTAGCAATTAACATCTTTGCCAATAAGAGATAAGAAAGTTTCTGGATTTTTGAATGCTTATTAATTTGGGGTTTCAAATTCTGTTTCCTTCCTTCTTCCTTTTCTTCTTTACTTTTCTAATTTGATAAGAAAAACGGTACTGTATAGTTACTTCTATCAGTATTTCTTGGATCACTAATGATTTTAAATATTTGAAACATTCATGTCTGTGTATGTCCGCTGTCCAAATTTCTTGAAGCACCATGCTCAGAGTCAGTTTGGGACTTTAGTCTTGGCTTTGCCATTTACAAGCTGTATAACGGACTTCTATATCCTGTAACACGAGTATCACCTGAAAACAACTAAAATAAAATAAGAAATATAAAAAATACTTAAATGATCCCATGAGGTAAGAAAAAAAGTAAGGAATTCTGGGGACAAGACTAAGTGAAGACTGGTATTCAGAGTAGTAAGGTAAGCACTTGAGTTGTCTTTTGTCTGAAGAATATTTGCTGAATCAGCTGAAGTTGAGTATTAATTTTTGAGGCCTCAAAAGGTAGGATGTCTAACAGCAGAG